>NW_024962262.1:64634142-64804875 GCF_019238085.1 Lagopus leucura
TGATCCTTTTCAGCAAGGCAAAAAGAGAAAGAGCTGTGCACAAGTATCAAAATGATTGTCACTAAAAGCAATGTAAGATGCTCTCGGCATTAAAAATGCTGCATGATTATAAACAATTTACCAAATCAACTAACATCTGTGTTATTTATCCAGCCTGAATAAAGAGCAATATTACGATAACCAAAGGTGACTCCTGAAAGTGGTGATTTTTAATGGCATATACTGCAATTAAATAAATTTATCCTCCCAGTCATATCATTGCTGTATTTCTGAAGTGCAACCTTGTACTTTATCTATTTGTGCTTTAAAGTCACATACCTGTGAAAAACTATGAAATGTACTAACTACTATAAAGGCTGTTCTAATAAAGAACATTTTTAAGGAAATTCACACAAGCAGATGAGAAAATGCATATGTATATATTTTCTGACATAGAAAGAGGCTGGTAAAGTGTTCATTTTTTTGTAACATTCCACTGTTTACTATGACAGACTATCTCGTACAGTTATAGAGTGGCAGTTTTTAATACCTAGAAAAACCCGCCACAATCCTAAAGGATGACCTTTCTTTCCAACTGTATTTCTTTTTTTTTAGACTTTTGTACAAACTTGTCAAAAATTACTAAATTGTATTCATCAATTGTTTGGGTTTTTTTCCATCTCTGTTGCAATTACTCCAGATATGTTATGCCCCATATTAACACTTCTTACCTAAATGATGTAAATGGAAGCATACATTACAACAAGGTGATCAAGGGATTCACCAAGATGATGAAGGACTGGAGTACCAGTCCTATAAAGAGAGGCCAAGGGAGTTGTGACTGCCCAGCCTGGAGAAGAGGAGGCTCAGGGAAATCTCACCAATTTTTGTAAATCTCTGCATAGAGGGTGCAAAGAGCATGGAGCCAGGCTCTTTTCAGTGGTGCCCAGAGCCAGAAGAAGAAGCAGCAGGAATAAACTGGAACATAGGGGGTTCCCTCTGAATATCAGGAAGCACTCCTGTGAGGGTGATGGAGTACTGGCACAGCTGCCCATAGAGGTTTTGTCATTTTCTCCTTGGAGATCTTCTGAAGCCACTTAGACATGGTCCTGGGCACACTGCTCTGGGTGTCCACCCTTGAGCAGGGGTTGGGCCAGATGACCTCCAGAGGTCTCTTCCAGCCTCAGCCACACTGGGATTACTCAATGCCTCAAAATGACTCCTGGTGTAGGTAAATTGTTAACAGTACTTATGCATTACTTTGCCCATCTGAGAACCATTCTTTGTCTTCTGGCTCAAAGCTTGCTTCCTGAGGTATTTCTTGTGATAAGATTCTAACTGACTTATTGAGAAGGTAAGTGATGGGTGCTACTGTATGGGAAAATTGGGGAATGATACCATCATGTCCTGTGAAAACAGATTGCAGGTGGGAATCCCTGCTCCCTCTTATCTGCTGGCAAGGCCTGGAAGATGGGAACAAAGGAGTTTCTGCTGAGATCCCAGTGCCAGAATCTGACCCTCCAAGGAGAGCTGACTCAAACGCTTCGGATTTGAGCTGTCACTCCAAAGGCAGCTGACTCAACCACTTTGGGCTTATAAATAAGTTGGTACCATTGAAAAGTTGTTATCATCAACAGAAAAACACCTGATGAACACTACTGAAGATCAGTGACTGAACTACGAATCATGCTGGATCCATGGTGGTGACTATTTCCCTCTTGCTTCCTACAAAGACACCTTCCCTCTATTTCCTATCTTTTCTATTGCCCATCTCCCCTTCCCCATCTCCCTGATTAAGATCTGTAATAAACTGGTCGGACCAACATTTGAACCACTGCTTCTTAATCTCACGCCAGGTACATAAAAGAGCCTCCTCTCCCTCCTACAAATTGGAGTAAGACAGCCCATTGCTGTTGCCACCAGATAGGAGGGAGTCCATGCACAGAAAGCGATGTACTGAGCCTGCTGTTCAATATTTGACACGACTGGCTGAGGGTATGGCTTTGAGCTGGGGACTTAGCTCACTACAAAAGTTCTAGCTCACGGTTAAAAGTGTGTATCTTCAGATTCCTGACCCTTCCATTCAGCCCTTGTTCCCTGTTTTGGAGCAGATCAGAGAGGAGATATTTCAGCAGTGAATGGTGATTGGCACTTATGGCAACAGACGTGATATTTCCCATCCTCCTCCCTATGGCAGCAATACATCATAGCTTTCCTTTGGCTGTCAGCAGATGAAGGAGGACAGAGTTTGGCAACTACTGCTGCAGAGGAGTAGAAAGGGAAAGAAAAGATCACAGCTTCCTCCTAAAACAGCAGATCACAAATGGCTGCAAAAAATGGATGGTCCTGTATTGTTGCAACTTTAGGCCATCAAAGGTAACATTAAAAACAAACCCACATCAAGCAGAAAAGATGAGGAAGGTAGGAACTCTATATTAAGACTTGTAAGATGAGAAATGAAAGAAAGCTACGTAACGTTCTTTTAAGACAAGGGGAACTTACAATAGAGTCACTTTTCACATTCAGACAAATAAGAACTATCTAATTGATAGATTTGGTATTATGTTCACTTTGCTAATGTATGCTGAAGCTAGAAAAAAATATAAACGTTAAAGAAGTGTTATAATTAGTTACTTATTTGGTAACTGAGTAAATTTTGACTGAGTTGGTACTTAGAGCCTGAAAACTGTAATGGTGTGAAATGACTCCAAACAGTATCAGAGCAAATAAATAAATAAATAAAAATTCTCTTTCCTTTCATTGCTCTACCCAGAAATAAGGTGAGTTCAAAAAGGGCCAAGAAATAATACCTAATATTGTCACATGTAGAGTAAGTACCTCTGCAAATACAGTGCATGCAGTTTACCAACACTGCTTTGGTTGTACTCTTTTAATGTTTACAATCAGAAGGCTATTGAACGTTTCATCTTTGTTCTGTGGGTGAACAAAATGGCACAGAAGGCTTTAAGCAAGTCTGTCTTTGAAGAATATCATTTATTACCTTCAGGTAATAAGTGCCTTTGTGCCTTCCTCTCTCTGGACTGAATACTAACAATCTACTGGACACTACTATACATTCAAGACATAAATTCACAGGATTTTCTCTATTCTCTCACTCCTGTATGGGATTTCAACTCCACACATCAGTCATGATTTCCTGTAACAACTCCAAAACGTCATCTGATTACATCCTCTCCCCACATGAGCTCCATAATACTCAGTAGGTCACACTGATTCAGAAAAGTCTTGCAATTTTCACCAAGCCATTCCACATCATGGTCAAGACGTGCAATTACTGAAAAACATAGCTGAGTGTTTAATTCAGAACTTTACCAAAGCAGTTAAGTGTTAAAAGCATGCCATGTGTTAATTTCCAGTCTCTACCAAGGGATGGATGCTTAGGTCCAGCTCCATCTGGCTACACGTTCACACAAATGCCTTGTATTTCTACAGTGACTCCAGAGGCTCTTAGAAAATGAGAACAGTCACTTAGTTTGGCATTTACATAGGTTACATAGATGTTGTCTTATCTCAGAAGAAATTCCTTTTCTCACTATTATTTCAGGAAGATCAAAGAAAAACTTTCTAAAGAGCTCTACAGACCCTCTGTAAGTAAACACAGGATGTCAGATAAGACAGCCTGGTATCTCTTAGCTTCTTACATATTTTGGCCTGAGAATACACTCAAGAGTTTGCTAATATATATTCATATATATATACACACATACCTTTCTTCCTTGGAATGGCAGCTATTCCAGAAGAGACTATTCCTAACCTTCTAGTATATGTTTTCACTGCTCTGACTTTGGGTTAATTTTTCTTTTGCTTTTGAGGTACTTATTTTGCCACAAGAAATTTGAAATACTATAGTAAGGCCTGTAATGTACTAACAGAAGGACACTGAGGCACAGACCACTATATCTTACTTAAAAGTTTCAAGAAGCATTATCTAACACTACTGAGTAAGGTAATAAACTGCTCCATTTTGACTTGGCAGGTAAAACTTCCGAACTACCAAATTACTTAGAGCAATTACCTTAAGAGTGCAGTTGCATAGTATGTTTCTCTTCTGACATTATCCTCCCCGAGAACAAGAATACCGCTAGAAATAGTACATCTGTCTCTTCCCTTTCTTTTATGGTTGCACAGATATGACATGATTCATTCAACGGAAGAGTATACATAATTGATTAAAATTAATAGAGAAATATAAATCAACACTAATGACACAATACATAGCAATAGATCTTATTCTGAAGAAATTTATCCAGAACTGCACTAATGATTTCTGTGACCCAAAGGGGATAAAACAGAATCAAATAATTACTCTCAAATATCCAGGAAACAAATCCTACTGTATCACATTAGAAACATGATCAAGGACTTAATCTTTCAATTTATTTAACAGTTGTGTCAGTTCATTCCTGTGACGCAGTAAACCACAAAACAACAATCAGAAATAAGGACATTAAACCACACTGGTCTGTAGCTTTATCCATAACTCCTTGTTAGCACCTTCTATTATCTACTAAACATGGAAACAATGTAGAACGGTAACAGGAGCAAAATAAAGCACAGAGCTGAACTACTCAACATGAAGCCCAAAACCAATCTAGCAATACTCCAGGTACTCCGGTGCTCTAGGCACAATAAGTAGATGTGATTTTCAGCTTTCTCTTGAACTTTGAAATACACTGGATGAAAGTTGAGAGAACATGGGTACTCTGTGCCTCTTGTAAATAGTCTGCAATGCTAAACATCAAGAACGGAAGTAATAAAAATGTGGCATGAAATTGAAATTGAAATATGAAATGCAGAAATAAAAGCAGAATTAAGTCAACTGCAGGAAAGCAGTTTTTCTAATTTGTTCTGCTTATTTCAGTGATGTGTTTCAAGACAGCATCAGACTGACAGCTTTGAACAAATTAAAATCTATTTAGCTAATTAACAGGAACAGAATGGACAGTATGAAGGACAATACTCCCAAAAATTTCAAAGCACTTCCAACATCCCTTCACGAGGTAAAGTATTTAAATGGAGCTGAATCCATTCACAGTATTCCTAACCATTCTTTTGAATGTATTAATGTTGCAGTTTTAATTACATAGGAAAACTATGAGGGCTATAATCCCTCCCATTTTATTATGTTGTCCCATAAAGCCATAAGCAGATATTGGTGATATGGCAGTAGAGGTTGAACCTTCCCACCAATATTCCATGACATGTTATTGCCGTGTGACAGATGGCAGCAGAGGTGTGCTCTGACACAGTGGGTCTGATGTGGAAGTGCGGATGAACTAAAGGTGTGTCAGTGAACCTCTCCATGAGAAGAAGTTGTCAAAAACCTACTGACATTTACTGATGCTTGCTGAACGTTGATGGAGACCAAGTAGTGGATGCAGTGAGGCAGCAAGTGGTGCATTTCAGCAGTGGTGGCAGCAACATGAAAGACAAGCCATGTTACAAATTGCATGCAGATTTTTACAAGCATGACACAAAAGTTCATTGATGGCTAAAATGCATAGTTACTGGTGGCAACCATGTTGAAAGATAGCTTTTTTTTGTAGCTGAGAATTTACACTATTAAATACTGTTATTGTGCTCTTTGTATCTGTTGTAGTTTCAGTATAAATATATAGGCATTACTTTCAGAGTGACCAGGTCAAAACTTTTTGACAAAGAAGAAATAACACAGCAGCTGAATGTAGATTTTCAAGCAATTTTCTTCTCTATCCTCAGGATTTATTTCCACAGTTAGGAATATCAAGCGAGGCAGAGGCCAGCCCTTAATCCTTTAGACAATGAGTAATAGTAACATAGACCCACTAAACTCAGATGTGTTTTAATCCTAGGAAAATAGAAAAAGAATACATTTGACATACTCACAGAAAACATATCAATTAATTAGCTGTTTTAACACAACAATATCACCTTCTCTAGGGGTGGGCCAAACCCCCCAGTTCACTGATTCGGAAGAAACACACCAGGCAGCAAAGGCTTTGTGTATTCCACAGAAGGGCTCAGTGCCCTCTTACCAGCACTTCTGATGTGAACCTGATTAGGAAAAACTTGATTCCACAATGACACGAGTTAAAACATATTGTCTGCTAAAGGTGATTCCTTTAATATTTTTTTCTTATTCTGTGTCATTACAGTCAATTTTCTGCTCAGTTTAAGAACCCACACTCATATTCTTAAACTCCAGGCAGACTTCCCTTAGAGAAGCCTGGGAAGGTGGCTCTGAGGCTGATTTATTCCTTACACTTGTCCCAGTGATAAATGAATAATCTCATCTTTGTCCTTCAAAGTTAAGAAGGCAAAGTTATGAGTACACTGGGCTTTCCCTTGCAGTACAAGCCCTCCACACAAGGTGTTCTCTGCCAATGACACCTCTGCAGTGCGAGCTACTGCTACCTGCCAAGTATTTTGGGTCACAAAGGAGTTCTGAAAAATAAGTAATAGAAAAACAGTGGGTAAGACAGTTCAAATTTATGAGAATAGCTAATATCAATGCTCTAAAAAAAATGTAGAGCAAAGACAGGATTTATTCTGCTGGTCGAAACACAGAGTAAAGTTCTCTATATTGATTAAAAAAAAAAAAAAAAAATCACTGCCAATGGAATTCCACCCACTGCTCTAAATGTGCAAAATACTTATCCTTACAGCACTGTATCTCTATGCTAACATTTTGCTAACAAATAGACAAAATAAATAACAATAAAAAAATAATCAAGTTTTGAAATGATCCTTTTCCTGTTTGAATAATTAAAAATATGTCTGACTGTCCTAGCCTTGAATATTTTCTCAAAAAAATACTAGGAAAAAAAAAAATTGAATATTTCATTGATAAAAGTTTTAGTTTAGGAATGTTGACAGATGACACTCAGTATTTGATTTTATGAAAACCTAGGTAATATTTACATTACCTGCTATTGACATCAATTTATAATACGTGAAAGGAAAAGCTGAGATAGCTGGGACTGCTTAGACCCTAGTTTGGGGGATCCTACCAATGTATGTAAATATTTGAAAGAAGGATGTAAAAAAAGGCTCTTTCAGTGATTTCCAGTGACAGGGCAAGAAGTACAAACCGAAAGGAGAATCTACCTGAATATTAGAAAACACAATTTCGCTGTGTAAGTGATTGAGCGCTTGCACAGGCTGCCCAGAGAGACAGTGGATTCTCTCTCCTTGGAGATCATCAAAAGTCGCCAGAAGACGGACCCGCTCTGAGCATCCCTGCTTGAGTAAGGAATCTAACCAAGTGATCTCTGGAGGCCTCCAGATCTCCAAACCAAACCATTCTGTACAGCTACACGTTCAGGTTCAAAAAGTCTCTGAGTCAAATAAGAAATACAAGATAATGTTTTGGGAATTGAGCAGCTAAGACTGAAGATAATACATGGAAATAATTGAGGCACAGTGTTTAGAAACATCCAAAAGACTGCTCTATGTGTTGTGGCAAAAGCTTCAAGTCTGCAGTATCCTACCCACTGTGACTCAAACAGAGGCCAATTAAAGACTGTAATATATATTTGTGAACCAAGCTATCGTTCTTGACTCCTGATCTGCCTGGATCTACAGTTCCATCCAAAACTTTCTTAAAGATAAGCTGACCAGTTTCTTTTTAGTAACAGATGTTTTTGTGGCATTTCCAGTGAAACCTTCCTTAGGCAAAATTCAACATCATTGATGGGTCCACTGAAAATTGAAAAGTGAAAGGCTAGGGTATGAACAAGTGTAAGAATTAAAGCAGATAACTGAAACAAAAAACAGGTATCGCTGCAACCATTCATGCATGGCTCTATGTCAGCTGTGTCACTGATTACATTACCAAGGCTAATTTAACTACTAATGCATATTCTAAAAGTTATGTGAAAACTATATTCTGAAGTTATATCGTTCCACCACTGGATGCTCATTAAAATACTGAGATTTAAAAAAATATCATTCACCCATAAACATAATCTATTCCTTCCACAAACTGTGCATCAAATGTAACTGTTTAATTCCTCAGTAGCTTAAAGGTTACCTGAAGAAATATCTGCATTACCACCAATATTTCCACTACAGTAAAAATAATCATTTATTGATACTACCAGGATTTTCATTACAAATACAGAAGTTGACTAAAATGCTGAGATACTGAAGCAACATAAATTAGAAGTATGTTAAGAATAATCATTTACTATAACTAAAGAAAAAAAAAAAAAAAGAAATGTTTGTGTTTTTTTCCCCAAATAATATTCTTATACCCTAATTGTGATATGAAGTACCAGGAAACTCACAGCTGAGACAAACAACTGTTTTCTGGCTTGCCTGTGCCCTAAGTTCTCTACTCTCATTATTGATTTGAGTCTTTCCCTTAAGCTCACATAACGTGTTCTCCAAGGCAAAGAAGAAAAACTTACTGAAACAGGAAATTCAGAGATCCAATTAAAATGAAGAAGTAATAGAATTATTACCTCTTATTACACATATAACTAAAATCCTCTTTTGATACTTTTAGTTTTTTGTTTGGTAAATTCTTCCTTGTGAAGATTTCATGTTTGACCAGAATGGTTCTTGAACCTGATTGTATATAGCAGTTTGCACAGAACAAAGTCATACCGCACCTTAAATTATTCATATACATAGGTCACTCAGAAAATAATGCCTTCCATTTTTTTCTAAAACTACAACCAGTACGAAGAGCACAATAAGACTACCTGATAAAGAAAATTTTCAGCTACAATACACTATTCTCACTGTCTCCATCGTGAGCTATGCCTTTTCACCAACAATAAACAAGAGCTTGTACGCTGTGTTCTTAACAAGCTGTATCAGCAGAGGTGACCCACTGTTGCCGTTGCCACTGTTGAAACGCACCATCCACTGCCTCACTGTGGTCATGTTCATTGCTTGATCTCCGCAAGTGTTCAGCAAGTGTTGATGAATGTCAGTGAGTACCATCTTTTCTGCATTGGCAAAATTCAGTGACACACCTTTGCTTCACTCACACTTCCATGTCAGATGCCGTTGTGTCAGACTGCCCCTCTGCTGCCATCTGTTCCACAGCAACAAAACGTTACCCGATACTGATGGGAAGGTTCAACCTTTACTGTCATGCCACCAGTATCTGCCTCTGATGTCATGAGCCAACACAAGAGAACAGGAGGCAGCCCTTGTTCTTATTAGCTGAAACACTGAGTGGATTATCACATGGAATTTTTGGATAAAAGCTTTCACTTTCTTCAGAAGTTAAATGCAGGCTTTTGACCACTTGCCCTCATACATTCATTCATGGTGCCCTGCTAAAATAAGACATTAATCTTGTATAAAGAGTTTTATCTCTGACAACAACAGCAACAACAAAAAACAACCAGTTAAGGGCATTTAATGCATATCAATCTTCATGTTTTAGGATTACATGTTCTTTCTTCTTAAGCAAACATGAAATGTCTGTATAATCCTCTTCATGAGACTCTCAAACAGAAACCTCAGGAAGCCCTCATACAAAAAAGTCATTTTTCTTGGCAACAGAAACACTGAAAATGTTATACTGCAGTAGCATTTTAGGTCCCACAGAGATTTATGGTACTAGAAATGTAGTATTAATCTCTTTATGTAAAATTAGTCAAAGGAGCTGCTATTTGCCCTGTAAGGACAACTTACATATTTGAGTTTTTAAGATTTAATTTATCCTGTGGGCTCTTTAAAATTTTGAAATAAAGGAAGTGTTGACTAAAATACGTGCAGCTTGGTTTTAGATATTCTGAAGTAAACAGTGGAATCAACACAAGGAGTCTCTTTAGTGATATTAAGACACTGTCAATAGGCTATTTTATTTTTTTTTTTACTAATATTATTGCTTAATTCCACCATTATTTATATTCATATTTTAATAGTGAGATATAATTTCTTTTTTTTTTTTTTGTATATTTATTTTTATCCCCTGTATGTTTTCAATAATTCATTCTTTCATTCCCAATTAAGTTTCTCAACATCTAGCAACACACATCACCTTTTCTAGGAAGTCAGACTGTTTTTTTTAATGCAGCATTATTTGTACCCCTATATAAACTTTTTTTTTCCTCCATAGGGTAGGAGTCTTCTTAGTAAGCAGTTTTTGCAGATTTTACAGAAGGTTTTGAAAATGAACACTTTGTACTACAGAAGTCCATCAAGTTCTGTCAGATAATCGCATTATAAAAAATATTATGACTAATCTGTCACATATGATTCATGCAACTCTCAGCATTTCTTTTGTTGGTAAAAGTAAAAAATTCCTTCATTCAGTATAGAGCCTTCAATTGTATGTCAATCTGTATGACAACAGTTTACATTTCCAGTATACAACTATTATCATGTAACTGAACTTTAGCAGCTAGTTCTTTGATACAAGTTTGCAAGCAGCTCCATGAAAATCACCTCACCTAATTTTGGAAGATCTACAAATTGACTTAACAGGTATAAATTGCTAACCGAGTCAAAAGGAAAGAAAACAAAAAGTTTAAAAAAAAAAAAAAAAAAAAAGCATTAGATACAGATTGGTCTCTTAGGAATACCAAGGATCTGATGGAATTTTAGCTCACATGCAGTTAAGAAAATGATCAAAACAGGTATGAAAGTTTGAAATAAACAGTTCAGGTATTAGTTAATAAGAAACCATTACAGTATTCATTCAAAAATTTCCTAATTTCCATTTCTTCTTAGAGAGAAAAATCCTGCAGTTCCCAAAAGCTAAAGAATGCCGTATCTTGACAAAGCAATTCCTTGAATCACTGATAGCACCGTCTCTTCTTTCCTCTTCATCAGAAATGTTAAAATATCTTGCCTAGTATTACTTTGTGGAACACTTATAAATCTATTCTCTCAAAACACACATAATAATTCTCAGGTCAAGCTAGAATATTGTTCTTCCAGCTATTTTGGTTTGACCTTAGGAAAAAAAATGCCTTTGAGAACTTACGTGTCCTCTGACTAATCTATTGTTGAAGTAAACATCAGTACTGCAATGTCTACTTGCTTATCTCCATCACTACTTCTTGCTGCTCTATACTGACACAAATGAAGAAAGCAGTCTGATGTTTCATCAACAAGTTTCATATAAACAAATCTAAAGAATTTTCAAGCTGGAGAAGCACAGAAGATTACCACTAGCCATCTTTTCCTCACTTTAACTTTCCAAAGTTTAAGGAATAAGCCTCACCTCTTTCATTGTCTCACACCCCTTGAGTACAGCAGAAATGTTAAAAGCAATTAAGAGCTTTGCTTCTCACTCCCTGAAGCTTCTAGTCTGCTCATGACTTCGATCACACTTTTGCGTACTCCTTGGTTAGTTGGTTGGTTCTCTGCAGAGCACACCCAACTCTGGCAATACCAGTCACCACAGAAACACGAGAGTTAAAAAGCCATTGCATTTATGCATGGGATATGACCAGGGTGGCAATAAACGCTACATCTTTCAGAAGGAAAAGCCAAGCTTGCTTTCCTCTTCTAAAAAGCGTAAGTCAACAAACAACTGCACCTATCACTTTCTATTATTGTAGGAAATTGAAGAGATTCTTCACATAATGAAATTGTCAATAGACCTAATTACTACATAAATTAAACAGGAAAGAAATATTACTGCTATTTGCAAGTCCATGGTATCTTAATAGTCAACAATAATAGTATTCAGGCGAAATAGGCAGAGTGAAAAAAACGTGCAACCTAAAGCTAGAATCCAAGTTAGACTCAGCCTGAAACAGAGCACACGCTAGCATTTAATTATCTATGCTTCATTGGAACTCTACCAAGAAACTCTTTTTCCATATCTTCCTGAATGAACCAGTTCAAATTCTTATTCTATTTGTGTTAAAAAAAAAATAAAAAAATAAAAAAATAAAAAAAGGAATCCCACAGTCACCATGATTCTGAGAAATGGCCAGGTCTGGATTCAGCAGAATGTGCTGAACACTGTTCTAGAGAAAAGCAATTTTATTTTTTTTTCTTCATCTATGCTATATAAGCCATGTAAACAACAACAACAACAAAAACTGTCTGTAACTTAGCTCTTTGCTCTCTCTTGGTACAAGCAGTCAATAGTACAATCATGAATTCATCAAGATGGTATCATTTACATTTCATTGAGTTTAATCAAAACAATTCCTGTAATCCTGCTGCTATTGATCAAGAAATTAAATGAAAGAAAATATGCTTCAAAACCCACTCCTCAGAAGAAAACATCAGACCATATTTCAAAAACAAAGTAGCTGAATGTGGTCCTTTGAAAGACTGGTGATAGCATTACTCTTACTTATGTCATAAATCTTGACAGCTGTGCTTTCAACAACTTGCTGTAGAAAATAAAAAGCAGATCTGGATTCCATATTGTCTTTAGTAACAGTGAAGAAGCCGACTCCTGTTTCCACTTTCCTATTTACATTTCATCATAGGTGTATGCATAATAAAAACTCTGGGCAGTAACCCACAGTTTTATTTAATCAGCTGAACCCTGAAAAATCAAAATAAAGGCCCATATTCCCTTTGTAAACTGCACTGTTGCAGATGTTTATCACAGAAACTTTCAAAGGGTAACCTACAGTGAGACCCCTGAAATAGGATGTTAAATATAAAGCGGAAACGTTATTTCCTTTGATTTAAATCGGGCTTTTGTGGCTTAATATTTGGCATGTATTTCTCTACCTGTCAGATAATCCAGAAACAAATCCTCACATCAATATATGCTATAAAGATCAAGATTGAAATTCTGAGAATCACAGAGATTTGCGTTTATAAACTTGCCTATTATGTTTTTATTCACACAGCTCTGAAGGCATAGAGTCAGCTTTTTATCCAGACTCTTTTCATTACTTCTCCCTGTTGGTGTTGCAGTACATGCTGTGAATGACCTCCAGAGATTCCTGAAGCTATATGCAGAGAGAAAATTGAATCTGAAAGCTTTATTAGACAAGTTTGTCTTCAGCTTGTGTCTGATGTCAGCTGTATTGAAAAACAGAACTGCTTGTGGAACTGGGTCCTGACCTTGAAAAATCTCCAATCAAATGGTAACAGATTCAGATTTGTGCCATATTACTATTTGTTAGACGTGGCATGTATGAGAAGTGAGAAAGCTTCCAAATGAAAAACAGACAGAATAATCAGACAACTTCATTTTTGAACACAATGGAAAAGTGGATTTATAGTGATGTACAAATAACAGAGTCAAATCACGTTGGTAACTGTGGAAGTCTTTACTACATAAGCCTGTAAAGTAAAATGACAAACCCAAATAAACTAAAATGTTTTATATAAAAGATCATTTATTCCTTCCTCCAAAGGCACAGAACAACCAAAAGAAAGGGTGAAGACAATGATCTATTCCTTTACTATTGCACTTTATACTACAGTGAGCAACCTTTGATAGGCCAACTGATGTAAGACCCTATTCTTATTATTGCTCAGCACTGATTCAAGAACTCAAAGTATTATCCATAACGTTTCCTTATTGCATTGTTCCCTGTTCACTTTTGCTTTTTTCCCTTGTTTCAGTAAAACCTTCACAGAGTTAAAAAAAATTATAACTGATACTTACAAAAAGACATTTCCTTTAGATTCTGCATAAGCAAATATAGCAAACTATACAATTCTGAACATGGCCATCACTGGAAATAGCATTTCTCTCTATTACAACTCTCATAGTAGTGACTTTGTTTATTAGTGTCCTAAACTTAATGTTAACTAAAATGGACTACTGGCAGTAGCAATGCCTTCTAAATTCAGCATAGAACTACCTTTGAAAGCAGATGCAAGCTGTGGATTTCTAGCTGTTCAACACTGGAAAATGGTTAAGTATCTATCATGACCTATGCACAAGTATTTTAAATGGTATTACTGCATTGTATCTTTTAAATAACATTTGCACTAGGTACTGAAAACACTGTAGGTGCACAGGCTCCTAGATTGCTCAGTCTTCCTCAAGGAATTATTGTGCGTATGCTAAATCTCAACTATGCTATGTCAGGTGCTCTAAACAATACAGACTCTGTGGTTTGTACATTTGTTTTTAATTTACCCTCTAAATGCACACAGTTATGCATTTGTGTACACAATAAACCTAGAAGGATTTTAAGACTATCATTTGAAAATTCTGAGAAACACAGTTCTGATTTCTCCATGTTCTCAAACTAATCATTCCCAAACCAAAAGAGATGTGCCTTAAGAAGCACTCTTTCAAATAAAATATAAAAGCAAAAGTAAGGAATAAAGCTCTATTGTCAGTAGTTTCCACAGATTCACAAATACCATTCTTTCAACTTCAACTCAAAACCAAAAATTCAAAGTGCAACACCCAGGAGGTGACTGCCTCCAAATCCTTTTACTACATCTCAGCCAAATATATACGCTAATAAGCGATGATAAGTTCTGCTTTGGTGAAGTTTATAAAGTTATAACAGCTCATAAACCACATACTCAAACATGCTTTTAATGGTCTCAAGTTGTGGCAATGCTCCTCCACATTCTCCCTAATTCATTCTAAAACCTGAAAAGCCTTATTGCCCTATGCATGGAATCTGAACCTTTGGCTCCATGCCTGTAGTCTCCAGCTTCTAGCCTCAAAGCAAATTACACTGAAAAGCACCCAACAGATTTGGTTCTATGCATTCAAGAAGCAGAAACAGCTTTCCTCTTATTTGTTTTAAATATACTATAATTATCAACGTATATAAAGCATCTCTGCCATATGTATCTCTAACTCAACTACAACTTGTAAAATGAAAATGGTACTTTTTAAAGAGACCTACTAAAAATAATGCTCCAAATTAAGGAATGCTGACTTAAAGCTTTAAAAGAAAAAGAACTTGAATTCTACTTAATTTTTGAAGTAAGTTTCCCATTGTAATTGACATTAACACTCTTAAATTTTTCTTCATTTCTTGGTCATATCTTTTTCCATGTCACTTGATTAGGAATTTTAATATAAGACAAATACTTGGCTAAAAATTCAGAGGAAAAACTGAAACTATAAGAGAGCACACTAAATAAATCAAACAAATGGCAAGAGTAACAGCATAAAGTACCACTCTCAGTTTTATTACTTGTACATGCAAAGTGTAAAATTAGCTGAACAGGTATTTTAAACTGTCTTAATTCTGTTGTTTTTAAAGTTTCACTAACTTCAGGTAGAGCATGACTAAGAATAAATAGATATCCTTTTAAATATTTTTATTTTCAAGTTTAACTCCAAATAAAAGTGGACAAAATTTTCCCGTAAATGAAGGTAAAAAAGGGAAAATGAACTCCTCAAGAACAAAGTCAGGGATGTCTTCTACCCCACAATGTATTCACAAAGTTTTACAAAGCACTATGTAACTTTAACTTATTAAGTAAATGCAGAGGTAGCACTTCAGTACAAAAGAAATCTGATGGATGCTAAATATCCTATTAAAATTTGTCCTATAAAAGCACATTCCAAAACCACATTTCTCTACTTACACTGTTTTCAAACTGCTGGCTAAGCAATGCATCAAGTTATTTAGATAGAGATGTTGACACAATTTCATGTTATAATGTCATGTACAGATAGTAAGTGTGATTTCCTTCCTGAATCATCTTGTCTTAGAAGTCAATCTTTGCTAATGTTTTAGACGTACCCCTCAGCTAAGTACGTTTTCCTAGCAGGAAAATAGTTCTTGTTCATTATGCCTGAGGACACACTGGCCTTGTGGGATTTTTTAGTCTTTCTCCTGCCAAGCAAACCATAATACAGAGACCTAGAAATAATCATACAAAGGGTCCCTTCCCTCTATTACAGCCACCAGATGGTATATTTAGTAAGACCCTCTGGCTGAGTTCTCGTAACCAGACTAGACAAAATGACACCTGACAGGGCAGTAGAACTTAGCCAATTACATCTTCATTCCCCAGTCTGAGCAACACAGGCATCAACAAAAATCTAGACAGAATCAGAAAACAAAAAGTTATCAACAGGACATACTTGCACTGCTACACGGAGTTCTTTCAAAATTATTCTGTGCATTTTTTTTTTAAATGAGATTGTTTGGATGTGGAGAGATTTCAGTTTTAGTTTGTTGAGAATATCTGTTCCTGACATTATAGTTTAATGTAATTTTATACAGTCATTATTCTGGAGGGAGAGGTTATCGTGAAGGCCCTCTTTCAAAAGAGGAGTGTCAATATTCAGGAATATTCTATATTAAATCTATATATATTGATCTATATAATACTGAATATTCAATATTCAGTCAATATTCTAACAGTTTTATCTGAGTACAGGAGGTGAGTCTCCCCAGCTGCAGTATTTCAGGCTATACTTCGCATTGGTGTGGCCAGATCTTGAACAACGCATGCATTTCAGAGGAGGGCAAAATCACTGATAAAACAGCTGGAAGACATAACCTATGATGACGTGAGGACACTTGGGTAGCCCAGTGTAAAGAGAAGAAAGGTGAGAGGCAGCTTCTTTGCTCTCTTCCCCTCCCAGGGAGGGGAAAACCTGACTTAAAAACCTTCAGGACATGGCCCAGAGCAACCTGCTCTAATTGACCCTGCCTTGAACAAGAAGAATACATGTTTCCACATCTCCCTTCTGAACTGTACAATTTTATGATAACACATTTATAATGATGTTATTGCAGTAAACTGACTCAAATAAAGAAAAATTATGAGTTAGCATTACAAGCACAGGTTCACATTTTAAGTGCTCTTGGCACTAGAAAGGAAATCAATCTTACTTCCTGCCTAATTCTTTAGAGAACACTAGTGCTTTCATTTTCTGTATGTATAATTCCATCTGTAGAGTCTCACAAATGTTAGTGGTTAGGGCTTACATCTTGCATTAAGGTAAATTAGTGATCTAGCAATTTTTCAGCTTGAGATTCAGCTTCACGTTAGTTAATATAGGAATCTGATGAAAGACTATGCTGTGTTCCCTCTGTTGTACAGTTATTACCACTTTCTTTGTAACAGCAAATTCACAGATCACAAACGCTCCCTCCCACTGGAAGTTGACATAACCTGCTGACATGCAAAACTGACACAGCAAGTTTAGTGACCCAGCACATCAAAAAATGATTACACATCTCCTTCAGTTCCCCCATGTCATTAAATGAATTTCTACAGTGTGCCTTAGAACGAAGACCTGTAAAGTAAGGATTATTGTTGTGCCACAAGTTAAAAAAAAAAAAAATAGACTGGTGGTATTTACCCCTTTTTATAAAATCAAAAAGATCAACACTAGAACCATGGCAGTTCTAAATCGCAAAAAAAGTAAGTTATAGTTCCTATGTAGTAAGATTCAACACGTCATTAAGCAAGACATCTGCTTTGCTTGAATTAACACAACTGTGACAAAGGCTGGATTTGTCCTCTGGTACTGAATATTCTGGATCCTGCCTTAATGGTGCAATTATTTGATTTCCAGGAAAAGATTTTTCTTCTTTGCTATAATAGTAAGTCACTAGCAGAAGACACAGAATTCCCCAGCATCAGTTTTTCTCATATGTTACCCATTAAAACATGCTAAAAGCAAGAGATAAACATCCTACAAGCAATCAAATTCCAGGAGATTCTATGACTATATCACAGCCTATGTTATAGGAAACCTAAGAGTAGAAGATACTTCTCCCAGACCTCAGCAGATCACCAAACAGCTTTGCACCTTACATGGGTGAAAAACACTCCTCATTCCAAGCAACTGAGATGACAGTTTACTACCAAGTAAAGAACCTTGACTTTAGAAACTCAGCCTTTAGCCCAGTACTTCAATTATGTATCTTTTCCACCCAAGCTTAGTCAATACATTTCAAAATAAAGCAGTAGGAAAATGAATTTGTAGTCCTTGTAGTAAGACTGCAGGTGCAAAGAGATATAAGCAAAATGTAAAATTCAAAGCAAAATATTGTTCAAATAATTTAAATTAAATGGAAACCAAGTCTCTTGTTGCATAGTCATGAATTGCTCAGGACACCCATCAGCATCACCCACAGACTTAACATTTAACTCCATACAATCCTTTCTTTGAATATGGATGCTTTGTCTTGAAACATGCCCAGATCATTGGTTTATCATATATAAAAATTATTTTGTAACAAATTTATATCTACTTGATCTATATTATTACCTTTTAGTTTAAACAATTTTTTTCTTTCATCATATTTGCTTAATAAATGAATACAGAAAGTCATAATGTTTTCTCTACATAGAATAAAGAAACAAGACCTTGAAGCAGGTAATAATTTCAAACCACATTGCAATCATTCCATCAAATACATAAACAAATTGTCTCCTGAGACACATTACACAAAAAAGAAAAAAAGCAAGTTGAATTCCATACCAGCACATCTCCCATTTACAAGCTAATGGTAAAATTTGAACAGATGCACAACGAATTTAGACTGTCTCAAGCCATTTTCCCTTTAACTATGTGACTTAACTGATTTTAGATGTATACAATGAAACACTTACAGACACCTGGAGAGGAAAGGACAGGCTCTCCGAATGTTGGCTTTTCCTTCAGTTGTAGAATTAAGTGATTTATTGCCTTCCAGTCCGCATTCAAGTCTTCTAATTTTTTCTAGAGTAGAAGTTAAAAATACATTAAATTTATAATGCATTAATAAATGTAACTTCTCTCCCCCCCCCCCCTTTCTTTTTCCCCATTTGATGGACCCCTGAATTTACAACATCCCACATAGAAACAGCAATTAATTTTCACAAATGGGAGAGAGAGGGAAGAACACAGTATGACCCATTTGAAGTGGGAAAAAAAAAAAAGCTTCATGGTGTAACAGTTTGAGAGCATCTTGTCTCCCAGAAATTTGCCTGCTGGAGCTCAGGGACAACCTACAGGCTATGCCACCGGACCCTGGCCATATTGCTCCCTAACCAACCTCAGTCCCACTGAGGCCCCGTACCCAGCCCCACTCAGGGCTCTGTTTGGTTCTTCTCATCAGGCCTCTTCCTTACCCTCCCAGCCTGCACTTTTCCCTGATGGACTTAGGAGACACAGGATGATTTCCAAACAAAAGTTTTCTGTTTTGTTCTGTTTCTAATCATCATAAACCTGAGATGCTCATTTTATTATATTAAAACAGGAAGGGGAATTTTGTATTAAAAACCATGTCAATAAAATCTCTGCAATTCAGAACACGTTCTTCTATCTATTAAAAAAAAAAAAATACCTTAGGAGACCTCAAGGAATCGTAAACACTCCTGAGCAATGGCTAAACTGCTACTTTTAAACAAAACGAATGTGAAAGTCTGGAATGTGAATTATATCAGTCTTAAGATAACCGTGAGAGGCATTTAGACTTGAAAACAATGTTTCTACCCCATCTTTATTCCACACTCTAGGGACTGTAAAGTAGGATGCAGCATGCTAATTATATGCTGGCATTTCTAAACCCTTAAAATGAAGACTGCTTTTCCTTTTCAAGCTGCTTCCTGACCATTTGTTATACAAAGCAAAAAAAAAAAAAACAAAAACAAAAAAACAAAACAAAACCATAGCCAGCCCTTGACTATCCTGGTGAGACCACATTTAGACTACCATGTGTCTCATTCTGGGCTCCCCATTTCAAAAAAGACAAGGAGCCCTAGATAGAGTCCAGTGGAGGGCCACAAAGATGATAAAAGGGTTTGGAGCATCACCCATACGAGGAAAGTCTGAGTAACCTGGGTCTGCTCAGCCTGAGGAAAAATGACTGAGAGAGGATCTGACAAACATATATAAATACCTAAACAAAGGTGGGAGGTAAACAGATGAGGCCAGGCTCTTCAAGGTGGTGTGTAGCAATAGCACAAGGATTAATGTCCTAAAACTTGAACATGGGAAGTTCCATATTAACACGCAGAAGAACTTCTTTACAGTAAGAGTGATGGAGCACTGGAACAGGTAGCCCAGAGAGGTTGTGGAATCTCCTCTTATGGGGATACTAAAGACCCATCTAGATGCCTGCCTGTGTGATCTACTGTAGGGTACCTGCTTTAGCAGGGGAGTTGGACTCAATGATCTCCCGAGGTCCCTTCCAACTCCTGCAACACTGTGATAGCAGTCCAGTATACCAATGCCACTCAGTGGTGTTTTTAGCACTCCTAGCCCTAGTCATGATCAGACATAAATTACTAGTCTAAATTACTATCTAGTCCTAATAGAAACAGGATGTCTATTAAGAATTATGTTTAAGTACCTTGAACCTAACAAGATGGGGTCAAGTAGGAGAGGGGTAAAGAAGAAGAAACGTTAAATTGAAGAGTGTACACACACATATGCATACATTTTGATGCCTTGGGCACTGTTTCTAGAATTTGCCTTAAGTTTCGCCAAAGGTACTCTTAAATCTGCAAAGTTCTTTTATATCTATCATCAGTAGAAACAAAAATACTAGTTGGTATAAGTCCTGGAGATTTTTTTGTGCAAATGCTTTTTAATAGGACAGAAGAGAACGGATATAACTCTGTACCACAAAATCATTTTACTTCTAAGAGTAGATTAAAAACTGCATTAAGTTTAAAATAAAGAGTCAGGAATATCAGAAGTTATCCTCAACAACAGAATATGATGACCACAATGAAAAAGAAATTAGGGTATGCACAATAAATATAACATTTGACAATTCATACATACTTTATTTGTGGATTACTGGCACACAAAACCATATTTTCCCACATTTCTTAACATTTTTTTCCTACTGCTCACACCTAAGAACCTCATTCCAGATCTAAAATGTAAATGGCTGCACCAGGATCTACTCAGTAGCATCAGCAGGTGTAGAGAGCCCTTAAAAGCTTGAGAGATTATACTGTCAAAGTCCAGCTTTATTTTACTGTTTATTCACACTAACTCAGGAAAAAAATATGAATATCATAAATGTAATATTGGTTCTCAGTGTGAGTAGCTGTTTCATTCATACAGATGTGAGCCAGGGATTTGTTTTCACTGATGGCAAAATAGAAGCAACATCTACACCACTAATAAGAGAGTAACTAGTTCCAAACTCTCCTGTCAAATTTACAGTTTGATCCAATCTTGCATCTGCCATAAATTAGCATGCACGCATTAAAAACGTTCACTTCGTCAAGCACAATAATTTTGCTGTAATTGTAGCTCTAGAGTTTTAGTGACAAGTATTAAAATTAAAATATGTTGCACTGAGGAACAGTTTCTATTGATTTATTGATTTCCTTTAAATGTCAGTCCCAGTGCTATTAAAGTGAGGGTAATATTCATACCTGAACTAATCTCACTAACAGCACTAAAACTACATAGGAGTATTCAGACAGAAAAGTGATGTAGCATTTTAAATGGAAGACTGAGGTGAATGAAACATAGTTGTAAAGGTACTCCTTATATCCTCTTTCTCAACATCACTACTTATCTCCTAATCAGAAAAATGGGAAAGGAAAAATGGAGTGTCATGGATGGAAACTGCAGCTTTTCCCTTGCCACAGATATTCCCATCCTGATTAAACCATCCAGAGCGCTGTTATTCTGGAGACTTGGATTATGTTCCTTCTATTGCCACTGGCACCAGGAGTAACCTCAGTAACCTCTCCCTTCCCATCCATGTAAAGATTACTTTACAGAAATGCATTTCAAAAGCATGAAATTCATTTCACTAATATGAATGTGTCTGATTACTAAAGTGCCAGGGCTTAAAAGACCACATCTTACCCCGTTTTTTGATCCTTGAATCAGCATATATTTGGACTTCATGTGCCAACAAGATTTTTTTTTTTACAGTTCTATATTGCTAAGTTCCAGTGTAATCACTGTTAGCATGCTTTGCGAATGTGCGAACATATCCATATTTCAGTCAATTATAACATCAAGATGGATGGTTTACTGATAATCGAGAAGGCCTCAGCTCAAATTCTGTGCCTACACATTTTGGACATTCTACATGACAGCTTAATCAAATATTTAGTTAACTAGTACAAGTTACAAATTCAAAATAAAGCTGTTGGAAGATAGATTGACTTTAACTCTACATAACAAATATTGGTTTCACTCTTGGGACTTCCTACTGAAGGGCACAGAAAAATTCTAACAAACAGAATTTATAATCATCTACTCCATAAAAAATATTTCATCTGGGCAAGTTTCAAACGAAGCATATGTTAAACACGAGTACTCAATCAGATTATTACTTATATTTCTGCCTAGTGCTTACTTCAAAGATTTTAGCAGTATTCTTTAATGCTGTAAAGATGATACTTTTATAAGAATTAAAAAACAAAAAAATGGTATGAAAATTAAAAAGTCCATGGCTGTGACTAACATTATAAAAAATAACTGCTGGTGTTTAAGAAGTAGAGTGGATTTCAGTTTCAACGCTCACTTCAATTATGTTTTAATAGAAAGCCACAGGGTTCAATTTATACTCTCACTGGAGTGTTTTGAATGTATTATAAAATTTGCAAACATGAACAGCAAAGGATTACAAAATCTCAGAATAAAGTCAATGATGAACATAAATTCAGATCCAATGCACATGACTGCATTAATACTTTGAACTTATTGACACTTTCCAAGACAGGGCAGGCCTGTAGTATGAATACAGTCCATAGGACTTCGATGTAGTTTATTGAGAAGAATGGAAAGATTAGCAGTAAACTGAGGAAAAAAAAAAAAAAAAAAAAAAAAAGGAAGCTAGGAAAAGAATATCTCATGTAACCAAACACTGTGCAAAGTTGTAAAACAATGGCATGCAAGTAATTAATGCTTTTAAAGACATTTGAAAAAAAAACAAAAACATTCTGTGACTCCAACATGAGATATTACTATTTTATTTCCAGAACACTTCACAATTTCAGTTGCAGCTGGGATTACTGAAGTTAGTGCATTTCTCTTATTAAAAAAAAGTTGCATAACATGCTGAAGTACCTGGTTGTCAGTGTTTCAAATTTGACATATAAAGGTATCTGCTACATTTAAATTCACTCTGTGCCTCAGTGCCCATATGTAAACAAAGATAAGACCATTACGCTGTTCCATGGGAGTTCATTTGATGTGTGAAAATGTTCTTAGCTTAAATATTTTATTTGCTTGAAACAAAATCTAGTCTCAAGTAAATCCTCATATTTTTGCCATAATTGTCCGGGAAATTATTTTGAATTGAAGGTACGCTTAAATTAAAGGTATGCTTAATATCACCAGTTAAGAAAACTTTTTTTTTTCCCTGATATTTGCATCTAGTGATACGTTTACTTTGACCCGACTTCTGTTTTTTCTTCCTTTCATTTCTCTGGAAAATACAAAGCAATCATACACAAAACTAAAATAAAGCAATGCTTATGAAGCACTTAGACACCACTGTGATGACTGGCTTGAAACAGCCTATGAGGGAATTAGCCATTTTTCTTCACAGCAGAAACAGAATACTTCACAAGAAAAGTGTGGCTTACAGCAACAAACTAAACAAGAACTATGAGTTTAAGTACTGAGTTGCTGCTCTCAGTGTGAGCGCTCCCCATACCCTCTGCTGCATTAGGCAACCTAAAACAAGGCCACCACATCATCTTCAGTTCACCATTTTCTGAGATTTGAGTGCTTACCTTTGCAACCTCATTAATTTCCTTTAAAAAACAACATAATTTGAATATATATCATTTCTGCTGCCACAAAATATCTTTTAAGTAGAAAGTCATTTTGACTTGGTCTGAAAAGTCGTATTGGAATATACGAATAACAAATACTGCTGAAAATTACTCACTTAACAATAAAGGCAGAAGACATAAATGGGGAGAAGCTTAAGGAAATTTACGTCACTAAGAAAGCTATTCAGCAGCCCTGACAGTACATGTACACTATTTTATTACTGTACAAAGTAGTGAATCAGAAATTAACTTCACAGGTTCGATTAATTGAACTCCAGAAGGTAATGAAAAAAGTAACATTTAATTAAAGAGGGACAAGAAATGAAATATCCACTATTTAACAAATAGTTATTAATTTCTTTACAGACACATTCTATAATACCATTGTCAAAACTGCAAATCAAGGAACATCAATGTTTATTTAAAGAGTTATCTTGTTCCAGTTGATTGTGTTCCAGCAGATCTGGTAGAAACAAGCAGTTTTCAGTCTTTGATGCAAACACTTAAAGGAAATAGACGTGGAGTATACTTTTACGTTAGAAGTTTGGCCTAAACAGAATCATGTCACACTATTTATGCCTTCATCAATGGAATATCAAAACAAGTGCTACCAATTCTCCCTGCGTCACCACTCATTTTGCTATTCTTTAAATGTAGTTACAAAAAACTAGAAAGCCAAAATCTCACTTTTTTTCTGTTGTTGTTTTACGTTCTTTGCTTAGAAATGTAGAGTAAGAGATGCTAAGATGGCTGCTACCCAGTGAGAAAATACAGCTACTGTAGTGGGATTTTTCTTCCATCATCCATTCAGTGTTGAAATGATGTGTTTCTATTCCCAATAATAATAGTGCTATTTTCACCCAATGCTGAGTCATACGCCTTGCTTCTGCTCACTCTCATTAGCACACTAGTTTTTATAGTTTTTAGTCACCTTCAGTTCACCTCCTTGGTATTTTTCCACTGTTTAGCAGAACTGACCATTATAAAAAAAAACAAAAAAAAAAAACAAAAAAAAACAAAACCACAAGCATAGATACCAAAAAGGTGGGGAAAAAAGCTCCTAAAGACTTCTGTTCAGGAAAGTAAAAAAAAAACTAAAACATGCTTAAATATCAGCTTCTACAGTGCAGATCAGTGCATCCACATGTCCCTATGAATCTCCATTCAGATGGTGGGAATTATAAGACTTAGAGGAGGTTTTGTAGAAGCAGGAAAATACTCCACTGTACTACAAGTGGAGCGAATACACATGGAAAAAAAACACATGAAATTTACTGTTCAGGTCACCTACAGACATCCTAACTTTGTGAGGAAATCTTTTTCTATAAAATGAGATTACTGACTACTATAGGTTAGGAAAAGTTCTAAATACGAAATTTACTATCTTCATAATTGCAACAGATACTGTAATTGATAAGCCACTATTACTGTTTGAGTGAACTCTTCACCATCAGATCCTTTATTAGCAGTTATCAGATAAGAAATGAAGCTCTGGTTAATAAAGTAGTGATCTTACTAGTAGTTTGATCTCCAACAGCAACTGGACCACACGTGAAACGCTGCTTGCTTATTATTTACAGCTTCATGGTTCTGCAGGTACCCTAGATACTCAAGGGTTCAATGCAAATCTATATGGTCTTCAGGAAACTAAGCCTGAACTATCCAAATGATTTCTGGGGGAAAATGATTCTATAGTATATTTTTCTAAGGGAGAATGGTTGGGAGGGATCAATCCAATGAATTCTTGACTCCAAGACAGAATGAGGGAAGCCACGCTACAGGAATTCTGGCAGATATACTCAGTGGTAAAGTTTTACATTATCATCTCTCCTTTACAGTACAAAAAAATTAAAGCAAAGGGTCTTCTTTGACTCTTACCTTGTCTAGAAGAAAAAAAAGTTTTTGGTTGTTTTTTTCTGTTTTTTTAATTTACAGATTTTCTGAAAGCGCAATTTAACATAAGATAAAAAAGACTTCATCTGATACCACTAACTAAGCCCAACAAATTTAAGTTTGGTTTAAGTATGAATTACTCTTGAATAAGTAAAATAATGTTTATGTCAAACAAAAAAATCCCATCACAACATGCAAAAATTTTCCAGCTTGGTACACTACATTGTTCCTGGCTATGCGGTGACAACAGAACAAATGCTCTTTGCCAAGTTCTTTCATTGATTTTAAACAGAGCACATCAAGGACAAGTGTACAACAGGGGAAGCATAACCCATTACGCAGTAATGGATATTGCTAAAGGTTGCTTCATTACCTTTACTGGATGAGTGGCTGGTTTTTCCTTATACAAATGACACCCTTTAGACAAAACCTCTTCCACATTCGGCTGTTTAGCCTGCACTGCTGCTTCGGTTTCCTGAAAAATAAAAACACGAGCAGTGTAGATTAACTGTAGTATAAGCAATGAGACTGAAAAATCCTCCATGGCTGTAAACCAACAGTAAATTTGTTTCTGCTCAGGACTAGTTTCTGGAAAACTGACGGATAGTAGCAGCTGAGGACAAAAAAGGGTCATCAGAGATGGGGAAAAAAAAAAAGGAAAGGCATGGAAAAGATTGCAGTGATAGGTCCCTTTATCCTAAACATTTCAACAAAGCTATTACAAAGCTGACCAATTTATACTGAGAAAGACAGACATGAAGCAAATTCAAAACAAAAGCACAGTAACAGTGTTGGTTTGTAAAAGTAGAGAGGCACTTACTACCAACTACATCCACTGAATTAGCAACAGCATATTCTCTAGCAGTTTTTCTTTTTTTAATCCAGAAAGGTACCATCCAGGTGCTAAGACATGACAACTCCAAGAAAACCTTCATTTTTGTTAGGTCCTGACTAAATAAGTAATGTATGAAGCTCCAAATATAGATAATAACAACAACAACAAAAATACTGACAAACATAACAAGAGGCAAATTATGTCTAAAGTTCCAAGATTCAAATTGTTTAAGTACTATGATTTAACATAAGCAAAGGAGATAAACAAAGATCCCATTGTTATCTGACATACGTAAATTAAGTGGTTTGTTTCCATTTTCCTCTCTCCGCTTTTCTCCCATCTATTTTACAGCTTGATTACATCATCTCATGTGGCTGTTCAACTTTTCTGTCCAAAATCTCAGTTAATGTTAATGTGAGAGCAGACAAGGTGGTATGCCAGTTTTGTCAGTGTCTGACACAACACATCATTTCATTTGTAGAAATATGCTACTACATGTTCTGCAATAAACCTATAGAAATCTGTTTCATTTCAAGTCTCGGCAAGGAACCATATTGCTCCAGTTTTTAACTCAGCACAGAAAACACACCTAGAGCAAGCACAGCCTGAATATTCACTTGCAAAGCACTGTGGATCATCAGCAAAAACAATTGTTGCCGAGTTCACTACCATCTCCTATTTGTTCATTCAAATATTGTTTATCAATACCAAATAAAATGAATTGAAGCTTGGCTGATCTCTTGCAACAATATTTGAAACTTCTGTATTATTGTTATTAAGTATTTCAATATTAATGAGATGTACCTGCATGAATTCATAGAGAATAAAATGAGCACTGAAAAGAAGTGAACAACAGAACTGAGATTACGGAGGGTGGAAGTTTATTAAACCATTGATCAAGCACTCATTAAAGCCCTATTTTCTTTCTATTTCAATGCTACATTATTTTTCTACTTTCCTACACACCACATAAAGATGAGGGACAATTTTCTATCTTGACAAAAGAATACACTTTTTAGTGTTTTCTTTAATCTAAACTGTTCCCAAAATTGTCATTATTTTGTTAGTTTGTATTGTTTCAGATGATGTCTCCAATATCTGTTTTGTAACACGGAACTTTCATCTTTCATGATACCACAAAAATCTTAGCAGGAAAAAATAATATTATAATAACCAGCAAAATTCCAGAATATCAAGCTCATTATGAGTACATCTACACCACTGGTTTAACTTGCACAGATGTGCCTTTGGAGCAGATTGCTCATCCCCACTCATCATGAATTGGTGACTGCAGACTGCTCTGTGAGTGCTCAAACTGGTTTATTTCTGGCTATAACCAGAGGGGAAAATTGTGTTTCAGGAATGCTCCTTACACAAGGCCAGGTGCTGGAAGTTATTTGTTAGTTACATTACGATTGTATACATTAACTACAGCATCATCTAAGAATATCACAAAATGATTTTTAACAAGTACACACCTGGCAAATCTTTGAGTGAGCTGTTTGCACAATTCTCTGCCTGATGGCATAACAAATTTCATCCATGGAGCAAGTTCCCAGCAATCTCAAATCCATTTGCTAGATAATACAATATTAATGCAGCTCAACAGATAAAAGTGTACTTGGAAAATACTAGTTCATCACTCAGTTCCAAAAGAGAATAAGAAGGTACGAACCACAACTTGGCCTCCAACAGTTGCTTGTAACAAAGAGACTGTGCAAGACTCCAGTGAATAGCGAACTGGGAGAGCAGGGCCTGAAATCTGCTCTCAATCATACAGGTAAAGCTACTGTTGAAGCTTAAGAAGACTAACATAAGTTGTCTGCACTTGTGTTTGAGGGAAGACATCAGTTTTTTCAGGAAAACCAAATTGATGATTTTTTACATGTCTTGATCCCAGTCCATCCACTCCGCTACCACATTGTTTTTTGCATGAGAATGCCTATAGGACAGATGCAGTGCTGTCTGTGAGACAGAGCTGATTCTACAGGAATTTCACAATTTATAAACAGCCTGTTAAGAGACTGTAAAGCTACAACTGGGCTGGGTAATAAATATGCTAAATGCACTTTTTACACATACGGTGAAATAAAATACATCATCACTGAAAACTGCAGTTCCTCAAAACATGTATAAACAACAATAATCAAATAAAGGCCGTCTTTACTTCACAAGATGCCATTTAAGAATTTTCATTGGTGCTAAAATAGTGTATCTAAGCAAATGAAAATGTTGTGCAGAGCAAGGCACGTTGGCTTCTGCACTGAATATATCAGCTCAGCCTACTACATAAACTCACAGGCTGAAAAAGTTGCAAGGACTTGTCTACAGTCCCATCTGGACCATGAAAATCTGTTGATACAGCTCAGAACTCAGAAATTCATATTCTGTAGCTAAAATCAGTATATTGGCTAAACCTCCAGTGTGTACGCCAAAGGAAGAGAAAGTCTGTTAGCTTGACATGTTATTTGAAGATACGGTAGCTATCCTAGCAGACACAGGCTGTTTGACATATGCTGCACATATACTAGGAGGTCCAGACTACTGTCTGTGAAGTATCTGCAGCATTTCAGTCTGTGTATTGGTGTAACTCAGCAATCTGACTCATTTTCACTGATAATACTGGTCAAAATATGAGGATCGGGTTTCCCAGTGACATAATATCTACAGGACATTTTCTGAAAGGAAAGAGTGATTAAAGCTATGTCTTCCTGGTGATGTGCAATGCAAAAATGGAAATTAGTTGCAACCTTCAAATAAAAAAACTGTTACTTTGCACCTTTTACAATAATATATTAATTTCAATCTTTTTTTTTCCATCAAAGATTGCATTAAATAAAGATTAAAGATTTTTTTTTCCAGGAAAAACAGTAACAATAAGCATTTTCCCTTCATTTTATTAAGTCGGATGAAGCAATGACGCTGAACAAGCTAATATACCAAAACCTGAAATATAAAAATACTTTGGAGGCTTAGAAATTTCGATAAGACTCTCTTGAACAATCATATACTTATCCTCATTTTTTTTACTTGATAACAGAAAATTACATTTAATTATACATTTCTTTCCTTGTCTTTGTATGAGAGAGAGACATAAAAATTCACTACTCTTTTTTTCATACATATAAGAAAGTTCACTGAAATATTCACATTTATCTTTCAGGTTACTATTCCCAGATATTTTGGAGGAAAACGCAATTAAAAAAAAAAAAAAAAGTGAGGCTCCGAGCTTTTCTCCCAAAAGTGTCTTGATTCAGTGAAAAGCTGATGTCCTGACAAAGAGAGGAAAATGGATGGAAAAATGTGAATATGTTCCCATCTTCAAGAACTCTGGCTCTTGAAAAGAGGCCTCATTTTTCTTTTGAGTCATCTCTGCACATTCCCATGCATGAAGCAGACTAATGGGCTGAAACACCACAAAGAAGCATGGTCAGATGAGACAATTAAAATACATCAAAGTTCAGCTACACCACAGTGAGCACTGAATCTCTGTGGTAGGCCCAATAGCAGTCAATAGCATTCTTGGTGTTCAATATAGATATTCTCACAATATTATTAGAATACACTTAGGACATGCTGTTAACAGTTCTGTGGCCATAATGAAGTAGGACCTAAACCACTGATGCCAGTGCTTAAAGACCAGAGATAAGGAATCCTCATAAAATTCAAGGAGATACACAGAAAAGAATAGAGGTACAAACTGGTAACAGATGAAAAGGCTTGATAACATCCTGAATAGTTCACTCATCTCTACATAGGAAAGCAAATACTCAGGGAACATCAAAGTTACAGAATGTAACTTCATCCTCCTGACTTAGGATTTGATGAAAGAAAACATAAAGGTTATTCAATTTAAAAAACACTCCTTTAGCAGTCATGGTTAAAGCTCAGCGTACAAATGTTTTACTGCTACAAAAGATTTGTAACTGTTGGGCAAGCAATTTCAAACATCAGCCTTAAAAAAGCCATTTTAATGAGTAAATTAAGCAACTGACCTTTCGCCCATTACTTTAAATCATTGCTATTTTAAATATGTAAGACTCAAACTAAGGTCCAGATACACTGTTAGATTCTACCTTAACAAGGGGAAGAACATTCTGGGATTCCTCTAGATTTTTTTAAAGTAGCATGTAAAAAGACAGTCACCTGTTTTAGTGAGACTAGAAAGCCAATCTACCTTTTGCTCTTGACCTAACAGAACAATTATGAAAACCCTTTGGTGGAGAAAATCATTTCACAGGAAAGAGCACTACAGAAAGGACATTTCCCTTTTATAACTGAAATGCTTTAATTTTAGACTTTGTAACTACTTTCTGAGCCTATGAGCTGCAGCCATGGGCAATTTGTAAGACACTCAGACACTATTTTCCTCCTCCTTTTAAGTTTAGTAAATAAGATTGATTTTCAAATGAGTTTTTGGCTACAGAAGATAATTAGGAAAAAATCAAAATATGTTACTGTACTAAGAAAGCATTGTTGATTATAACGTGTCTTCCAATAGTCCTCTTATGGAATTAGTCTGTAATACATCATTTGAAAGGGATATTCATGAGCATTCGTTTCTGCAGTTTGTCTTCCAACAGTTACAATGTTCCAAAAATGGCATGTATTACTGGAAGAAATAGTAAAGATTTTCATAAATTACAATAAAATGCAATAGAATAACATTAATTGTCCCTGCAATCCTTCAGCTTTTAATGATCTGAAATAATTTTTAAGCATTGATGGTTCCACACTGAAGAATAAATTAACAACAACAACAACAAAAAAAACAAAGCAAATATACACGCAGAATCTGGAAACCCTTAGAGAAGTCACAGTCCAATTCCTTACCCACTGGATGGTCCATCCATCAAATCCACATCCCTCCAAATTGGAGATAAGGATGTTCCCCGATGTGGCGGGGAACGATGTAAAGGCCTTGCAAAAGTCCAGATAAATGACATCAGTTGCCTTCCCTTTGTCCACCAATGCCATCATCCCGTCATAGAAGGCCACCAGATTGGTTAGGCATGATCTTCCCCAAGTGAATCTCAGTAACTTTCAAGTAACTCAACCAAACTTCTAAAAGCTCCTCAGAGCAATGAACTAGTTATTATTTCCTCAAAAAGATACTTCATGTAGAAGGTAACATTTATCAGCTCTTAAAAAAAAGATGAAAATAAAAATAAATCTTTCCTTTTTCAAGATGCTGCATACAGGTTATACAGTCCATCCTGAAGGCTAAAAGTTCTGTTACAGATTTAAAAATATACAATGGGAAAGTTTTGCTACTTTTTCACAATCCAGCTGCAGTTAATATTAGTTAATATTCCATTAGAAATAGGATTTTTTTGAAGAATTTTGAGCACAGACTGTTGAAAAATTCCAAAAGAATGGAAAGCTTACAAAGAAATCACTGAGCAGGCTGCTCTTCGAAGTCCCATAGAAACATTTCTGGAAAGAGTGATAATTGATAGACATACAGAATATCATGCTCTGGTTCTATGAGTTGATTACATTGACATTTACTGCAGATCTAAATAATGCATTGAAAATAGGAGTACTTTAAGTAATCAAACAATATTTCAGCATCAGAAGTTTTCATGTTTCAACCTTTTGCCAAATTAGACATAGATGTCAGAAGACAGTGAGATAAATTTCTAGGGCGTGTACTCCTTACATGGTCATGTAAATGTTATAAACTACTTGCCCCATCCAGAATATAAAAACTACTCATTTAAGAGAACGTTAGGAAAATGAAAATGTAAAAGAATCAATAATGACATGAAATACAACTTTTCTGGCCTGGCTTGTCAAGCAGGCATTGACAAATTAAGGCTAATGGAAAGAAAAAAAAAACAGCACAGGAATGTCCTGTCAACACTTTCTTTCTCTCATGTAGATGAACATTCGTTCTTCTATTTACTGCAATTAGATTTCCTACTCTGCAGTCACATTATTCTCTAACTGCAGACTGTCAAGTATATCATGAAGTGATTGACAAGAGTTGACAGCTCTCCTATTGTCATTCAAAACTTATCAAGGACAAAACCCAAATACAAGTTGCTTTTAAGAATAGCGGGTTTTTTCTTTTTTTTTTTTTTTTTTTTTTTTTTTTTTTAGTTATTATTTTTTTAAGATGGCAAGCTTTATCTGCCAAAGTTGAACACAATATGCTGTTTGCATACATGGCAAGTGACCACCACAGACAATTAAAAAAAATTATAAATCCTATATCCAGATCCAGTACAAAGCTTCTTTAGAAGTGCAGCGTAACAAAGTTGTGAAAACCTTAGAAATGATTGCTCAAGTATACAGTAGTAAAGGGGAGCATGAGTGACAACCAGAAATTAAAGAGGGAGTAGAGGGAAGTGATAGGGGAACTGAGCAGGCAACCAGGAAGGACCAGTGAAATTGAAAGACAATAAGGAGGCAAGGTGGCTGGAAATTATAAAGTGGTTTTTAAAACTGTCTGGAGGAAAGATTTGGAGGAGTCAGCAGAGTTTCAATGAGCTCAAACTGGGAACAGAACTTTCTGCACTTGTTCTACTTCCTATCCTGACTGCCTCCTCTGTCCGCTCCTTCAAATACAGGGACTCATATCTTGCATTTCCTCCACATATGTAGTCACCCTTATCTATCATAATTCCCTAACAAACTGTCTTTATCTCAAATGCAGTAGGGAAACTGCAAGTTCTGAGGCAAACACCTGAAAAAAGCCAGGTTTTTATACTCCTCCTATGGCTGGTGGAGGTATGCTGACTGAAGGTTTTCAGATAACTGGCAGAAGAACAAGCACAACTACCTCCCCGCTCTGCAGACATTCTGAGCTTGCCAGAAGAGGTAAGTAGCACCATCAGCAGACATTTGCACAACACGTAGGCTAGGGTTGCCTGCCTGAGTTGGAACAAAGCATTTGCAGTTTCTCTAGCAGGAAAGGAATTAGGATCAAACTCAGCACCCCAGGCCATGTAATTCCAGAGAGTAAATTATTACAGAAGAATTCATGTAAGGGAAATATTAAGTGGAAGAAAAAAGAAACAGAGGAAGATGCTGTTTGACATACACCTGTGCAAATTTTGAGGAACTATAATATAACTCTACATTTAAAACATAAAAATTATGATCAAACCTTAGCCATGGAATTGCTGTCACAAGAATTGCATGCATAGCAAATAGCATTATTCACAGACCACAAGAGAGCTACCAGTAGAAAAATTTGAGGGATAAAATTTGAAAACATTCAGGCAAAGAATTAAAGAAAAATTATTTTAGATGCTCATTTTCAAACCAGCACATTGCTAGCGATGTCTTGATCATATATCCAGAGAGCTCCAGTGATTCTGTGACTTTCCAGAGATACCATGCAAGCCAAAGGCATTCCTTCAGAAGGCAGCTACTGTTATGCCTTTATCTCTGGTAAGGAGATATCCATGTCCATAGGCTAGGAGACCACAGATAAGATAGCCTTTTCCATAGGCTTATAGAGAAAAGATAGTAAGTCTTAGAATAATATCTATATGGACTGAATGGAAAAATCAGGCAAGTTCTTAAAATGCAATAATTGAAAATGAAATGGCACAGCATTCAGAACTCGTTATATAAATGCTGGCTGTAAGTCTATATTAATAACTTAAATAAAGATATAACAATTCTGAAAGAATCTACACAGCTCTTTAGAGAAATATATTTAAATAAAATGTTAGTATTTTAAAGAGGGCTAGTTTATTTCTTCCAAAACAGAGCACATTATATATTAGCACACATTTAAAAATTGAACTCAGTTTTCGTTTGTAGTTTCCATTCACAAGCAACCCTTCTAATCAGTTTTTCCCTCATGCAATTTGCTTGTTCATCCATATGAGTTTCTGATCTATTGCCCAAAGCTGTATTTCCTGGTGGCAATGATTTGTCACACCACAGCTAGTGTTTTCACTCCTTAGTCTCACACTGCAATGCCACTCTCCAGTTCCATAACTAACAGATACTCTAGCAGTAGCTGAACAAGCAGAGCACAGCAGTGACAACATAACAGCCCATTGCTCTTGACAATAGATGCAAAGTGTCCCTGCCAATAATGTCTAGATTCTGCTACTCAACACAATTTTTCAATTCCTAGGACTACCAGCAAGAGAAAACTCAGGAAAAAAAAAAAAAAAGTTTGAGGAATATATGCACAAGGAACAGAAAGTAGCACTAAAAATGTATCTGAAATATTAGCCTATTTGTAACCTTTTATTGTATTTACCTTACTAGACAATATCTTTCTGTTCTTCACATATTTGTATTTCTCATGGACTCAAGTCATAACATAGTAAAGCTTATTAAGATGTGTATATAGACTCACAGGGTAAGTGCTCATATTTTCCTTTTGACTGTAAGAACCCCTCCAGCTTCTGCCTAAAGTAATTTTCTAAAGACTTAGCAATCCACAAATACAACACACACTACACTTAAGAAGTGCAATATGACTAACAAATTGTTGTATGCAAGTTCTACACAAATCCACAGTTCTTTAAAAAAGAAAAATGAAAGAATATTTCTAACCCATATAATTATAGTTCTAACATCTATCAGGTCTTCATAGGGAAAAAAAAAAAAAAACCAAGAAAAAACAACAATTACGTTCTTAGAGTTGTGATTAAAATCAACTACGATGAAGTAAATATTTAGAGGGGAAAAAAAAGCAGCAACCAAGAAAAAAGTTCTTTAGACTTTCTGAAGGTATAGGAGCCAAATCACTAGCATAACCACTAGTTATAATTGTCTTTTGAGGTCTCCCTTACAACTTATCTTTCAGGTAAAGTAAAAACAAACAAACAGCAGATCACTCAGTAGGAAGAAGCAGAGACCAGAATTTGCACAAATTCCTTTAGCCATAGTTCTGAAGCTGCACAGGCTATTGATGCTCTAGGAAAACTGTTTCTAAGTGCGTATTGTGCAGGTCTTGATCCTAGGCTCAGAATAATATATCCCTAAAAAAGTTTATGAAATCTGGATGACTGGATCAGAATAAGTTTCAAAGTGTTAGTGCATAGCTTCATATATTCTACTCAGGAGACAATGCTGAAATTTCCTACATTTTCCATTATAGCAACACTTGCCACTTACTTCAACTGATTAGACTTAGCTAAAATAACTTTGTGATTAAAGATAATCACATTATTATCAGGACCACAAAATAATTGCTTTGAACAAAAAATAATTACTTTTTGAAATAAGATTCGTTATACAATCCGTATTTGCCTTCTTCTCTGAATTAGGACAACAGTACTGATGGTAAGCAGAGTTTAAGATAAAACTTGAGTATTGTCTGTGAATGCAGTATTGAAGCTCTCTTTAGTTTGCTAGAAAGATGAATGTAAACAAAATCAGTCTAGGTTAAACATGCAGGTTTTTAAATTCAACTACTGAAGCAGTTCACCACAAAATGAGTGTCCATACTTGAAGGTTAGAAAGCAGCCTCGTTTCAGTTTGGTCATTTTTGATAAAGGCATGCAGCAGTTCAGGCAGAAAATAACTGAGAAAACCAAACTGACCAGTTTATGCAGCACGTCAGATGGGATGATAAAGGCAGTATCTTCCAACCTCAAATTGAGCTAGCTATACTAATTTCAATCATGTCTGATAGATGAGCAGTCCTGTGGAGAAGGACTTGAGGGATCTGATAGATGAGATGCTGGACATGAGCCAGAAGAGTGTACTTAAAGCTGGGAAGGCCAACTCAGTCCTGAGCCACTGTAAAAGAGGGGTGGCCAGCAGAGCAAGGTCCCATGGGGAGTACTGCATTCAGGCCTGAGGGCATCAGCACCGGATAGATGCGTAGCTGTTAGAGCAGGCCAAGAGGAGGGCCACAAGGATGATTAGAGGGCTAGAGCATCTCTCCTATGAAGACAGGCTGAGGGAGTTAGGCTTGTTTAGCCTGGAGAAGAGAGGCTCCAGGGATACCTCAGTGCGGCCTTTCAGTACTTGAAGGGAACTCACAAGCAGAAGACTGACTTTTCACATAATGTAATAGTAATAGGACAAGGGGGAATGAATAGCTTTAAGCTGGAAGAGGAGAAACTTAGGTTAGACACTGGGAAGAAATTCTTTACTCAGAGAATGGTGAGGCACTGGCACAGCTGCCCAGAGAAGCTGTGGTGCCCCATCCCTGGAGGCGCTTGAGGCCAGGTTGGATGGGGCCCTGGGCAGCTGAGCTGGTGGGGGGCAGCCCTGCCCATGGCAGGGGTTGGGACTGAATAGGCTTTGATGTCCCTTCCCATCAAACCGTTCTGTGACTCTATGACTCTGTTATATGTTTAATCCAGATGCAAAGAAGAAGAAAGATGAGGTTTTGTTTATATATGTTACTTCAACTTCGTGTTTTCAGAAGTAATTACAGGCTTCACTTGCCATTACTGGCAGAAGTACTGATAAAAAATAAAAATATAAATATAAATAAAAATAAAAATATACTGGTATGTACAAAAGTATCCGTACAATAAGACCTGAACATATTTATTCTGAAGTGGTCTACTGACTTAGCTATATCCAATGCAGTACTGTACACAAAGCTGTTAAGTATTATCATCTTACGATTTTGTAAGATGGACAACTTTCATCATATTTTCTTGAATCACACCTTTTTGTAAAATTGGAAACCGATGATTACTACATCCGACTAACTTTGTTAAGTTGGGAGTACAAAATCACACAGAATTGCTGTAAGAGTAACATTGTACCAAAGAGAAAATACACAGAAAACATAAGTACTTGGAGTTGTACTCACAGAGAAGCAAAATTGCTTCTGACAGGCTCTTGGCAATACCAGGCAAAGTATTCACAGGTGAACCAGATAGTCACATAGAGAAAGAACACTCGAACTCACCCAACTGGTGGAAGGGGCTCTCTGGCTAGGTAGCTCTCCTTCCCAGAAACAGCCTGGGTTGAAGAGATACACTCCTTTTAGGGGCTGGCCCTCAAGTGAGTACAGGGTGGCTCCACCTGGATCACCCCTTCTGGTCATGTGGGGAGCACCAATGCAGACCATTTGCTTGTGCTCCTTAGGCCAGCCACACCTCCTCACCAGGTGATCAATCACCAGTTCAAGCCCTGACCTGACAGTTCTCCTACATATGCTAAGCTAGAAAAACACAAACAGTTGTAAAAGACACGGCATTAAATATATTCAAGATGCATGAGAAGCTACATTGAAGGCTTACTGCAATTATTGAAGTGTTCCAGTGTTCAAAACTAGCAGTATGTTCAGAAATTATAATAGATGCAGATTTTGTACTTCCCCATGTGTATACATGAGTATTTCATAGGAGCAGTCTCTATTATTATGCCAATATTGGAATGAGACATTATGCCAACGTGCTAGAAAAATTACATAATACTTACAAATAAATAAGATCTACTTCAGTATTATTAAAACGGTAGCTTGCAAATATGAATTCCAATGCTGATTTCTTTAGACTGTTTTGTTACATTTAAAAATATGTATCTTCATTTATAAAAGAAAACCGTAATAATGGATTAACAATGTGAATACAGCATACACCGCTAGAGATGTTTTTTAAATCTTGGAAATAAGATTCTGGATTAGTCCTGTATAGTGAGTTAATGGTTACTCGCTAAATCAACTAATAGAGTTACAGGAGTAACCCTACCATTATTTAACAAGAAATGAGCGAGTTATTAAATTCTATTTAGGATTTTGGAAACCACCACTAAGAATTATGATGCCTAACTGAAGGCCTGGAGACTGGGGTCTGAAAGCACTGTGGTTTCTAAATTACAGTAAAAAAAATTATGAACAAAAATTACATTGGCATAAAATATATTAGGGTAGCATGAGACACACTGTCACTCTTTAAATGATGCATAGAACTGTGAGAGCAGAAAGGGATAATAGAAAAACATAGATTCAATTTTAATAAAAATAATGTATTTTATAATAAAAGCTGCTATAAATTACAGTATGCTTCTTGAGAGTGAATGAGTTTTAAAGAAGTGTTGTTTCAACAAACTTATGGTGTTAACAATTTTCTTAAATTTTTTTATGCCTTTTAAATTGAAATATGCATTTAGTTTAGAAGCTAAGATGTTGCCTAAAGACTCACTTGACACATAGTAGTCCAACCAAAGAGAGAAAAAGAGAAGGTGCCCTAAGATTAATACCTGTGATGACCAAGGCATATGCTGGACACGTCCCATCTCTCTATGCTTGAAGTATCTCATCTCCTATTTCCTAACTGTATCACAGTAAAGAAAAAAGGAGCCTGTTCCACTATCTACTCCAACTAGATTCTGGATACAATTCTAGGAAACAATAGGTATTATGCATCCAGAAACATTATGAAGAAATTTTCTCCCACATACTCTGTCTATTAAGTTCCAAATGCAGTGATGACAAAAGAAAGATAGGTTAAACATCTCTGCTGGCTCATGCCTTACTTGCCTGCCTTTTATGATCTTCAGTACTCCCTTTCCTCTTTGATCGTACAAGATTTCATCGCACCACATCAGGACTATACACTTTCTTTTTCCCTATTCTGTTAAAAGCTTTTCAAAAATATTCCTCTATCATCACCATAAAGGAGCTAAAAAAACAAACAAAACATCTCTTTCACAAGCAATAGAAAAAAACAATGTTATTATAATTTGGAGCAAATTTAATGGTGGAATCAGTCTATAAGAAAAAGAATGAAAAAGATTGAAAGAAAGAAATGGAAGAATTCTGATTAAAAATTTTTCTTAAAATACAGGAAGTGAGCATAGATAATTTTCTTTGAAGTAATTTCCATCCCTTGTTCCATTTATATAAAGACATTTGCAGAGCTATCCTAATTTATCTTTTTAAAAGGGAATGAATGTCATCACTGAACTCATTCTGCCAATTATAGGACTACAACAGAACTTGAGATTCACTATTTTCCATAATGTGATTGTATGACAGAAAAGTTTCAGCATTAAAACAGCTGCACAAAAGCACTGAGGATAAAGTGAATTTAATAAATATTGTCTGCAAAAAACCATGACTTTAGAAGCAATTATTCCATTTCATGCAAAGTAAGAAGAGTTTAAAATATTTACTTTTTTTTTTTTTCTTTTTGCAGAACATTGGAACATGAGAACCAACAAAAAACAGTGCTGGTTTTTAATCTTTGCCTATTTATAGGTATTTTTTAATAACTAAATATACATCGAGGAGTAGATCCTAAATACTTAATTCACAATTACTGAACAATCAGTTTTGTTGCTTTCTAGATATCTGAGATGATTAGCAGTTATATGTATTTCTTGCACCATTAGAATCCTTATGCAGCCCTAAATATTCTGATTTTCAACTAGTCTTATTGACTTGATGAAAACTGCTCAAACGGCCCATCACTGATATTTTGAATTTGATGTACTAGCTTTTTGGACTCTTCTTTCAAGATATGGTTTAGCAAAAATTATTTACTATTTTTGTATTTCACCTTGCCACCCTAAACAGCTCTATCACAAGAAACTGTCTAATGGAAAAAAATAAGAATTTTTATACAGCAGAATCTTAAGGAACTGTTGTGGATTTACATATCAAAGCTATATTATTAATACAAGCCATGCAGCTAATGCTCCAACTGACATTTTGACCATTAAACATCTAGATTCCTTTTTAAAACAGAAAGTTTACCTTAATATCAAAAGCTCCTGGCTGACCCACTTGGTTATAAAGCTCTAGCTGATTTTTGACAGGTGTTATCCACAATGTCAGTTGATTTATTTGCTGATCAAGGTCGATGAAATCCTTCAGCAGAATTTCTATTTCTTTTTGCTTCTCTGGTAGATCTCTGGACACCTGAAAAAATACCAGAAGCTGGTTTTGTAGTGAGGAAAAACAAACAAACAAACAAACAATATAAAGCAATTTAAAATTATACACACATACACTATATACATAACATATATGAGTTAATAGTATACACCTGTACAAGGAAATGAAGACTATAAACAGTAGTGAAATTATCATGGTAAGTATCTTACAGATAAGTTACAATATCTCTTTCCTACAAATAAGCAAATCATCAGGCTTCTCATTTTTGTTATTCTACTACTGCATTTGTGATACATAAAAAGTTAGTTTTCTCTGTATATGAAACTGCTTTTATGCTCAATTTTTAATCTGAGAGAGTAACAGCAAATACAAAAACATGAAAGTGACCATTTGAATGACATCCAACCTTCCTTGGCCTCTTTGATCTGGAAATTTATAAGCATGTTTTCTGACAAGGTGTTTAGAGTTGTCAGTTCTGTCCAAATTTGCATGAGCAGATGCATATAGTGAAGAAAAATAACGAAGAAATGTGTCATCAATACTGAACTTGATTCTCTGATTTGCATTCAAAGTAATCAGATTTTAACCAAGTACATCCTTTGCGAGTAATTAAAAATTATTAATCAGTGAATGACACCATTCAAATCTAACAGCACTGAAGCATTTGGAGTAAATACAGGAACAGGTTGAAAATAAATAAAACAGGTTGAAGCCAACACTCCATGCTGTCCTTCCCAGCTTGTTTTCTATAGCTGAGAGGTGAGGTGTCACTATACAATATGGGCAGCATTGCAAACATAAACCAGAGGAGAAACCATCTGGACTTGGAAAATAATTAGAAACAGCAAATAAAGGTCCTGAGAAGGGATAAGAAAATATGGCAACTAACTATTAAAAACAGCCAAGAAGCATGGTTAGTTGCTCATGTCAAGGAAATGGAGTTTCCTGATGTTCATTTCAAAGCACAGGTTTTTACTAAAACAGACCTTATAAAAGTAGCAGAATGTGACGTTTCTGATGCACACAGTAAAATATAAATTCCCTCTGAAGCTGAAACTCAACAGTATTAACAGAAGTATAGCTATCATGTTGCCCAGCTACAACAGTATCACTGGTGTACACTAATTCCTATTGATGGTATTTTACAGTAGATAATAATCAGAAGCCAGAGACATTAAAGCAATGAAAGTTACAAAAAACAAAACAAAACAAACAAAAAAAAAGCAGGAATGGGAAGAAAATTTTCTCATAGCATATATATTTCTTTACAAATTCAGTTTGAAAATACTAATCTGTTGATGCTACAAGAACTCTTCTACATATATTTCACATATGGTTTACTAGGCCACTTACAAGATGACTCTAATTCATTAACTTGATTTGCAGTTCGTTAAATTTTCTCTGTTGTTCGTTATATCCACCCCATAACAACCTTTTTAATAAAAACTGACCCATGAGTCAAATCGCTTTTTCGATCCTCCCAATCTTGTTAAATATAACAAGAACTCTGCTTTTCCAGTATGGCCCAAGATATGAGAGAACACAATTAGAAATGCATTCATTTCCCTTATGTGTTCACTCAGTATTTATGCAGATCTTGGCCTAATTTCACAGAAGATTAGTTTCATCTTTCTTACAAGGTTAGAATGATAATCTTTAATGTTTAGTAGCTTTAATATTAATTTAAACAAATTCCACAGAAAACCTATTAAAAACAAATAGATAACCACTGGCAGAAAAAAAAATCAAAGGTGATGTCTGAAAATCTGAAATCTGAAATTAATCTGCCTTTAACCAGTCTTAATCAAATATATTGGGTCAACTAGAAGACAGACGAAAATAAATTTGTAGCATTTTACGGGAAAAAAAAAACGTAAATGATTATATACTAAGATGTAGTATTAAAATCTGATAAATGAGAAAGGAGAAACAGCAACAACAGATGTAAAGAAGGGCGAGGTAAAATTAATAGAGGGGTGGTTTGGGGTAGATACTAGATGGAAATTCTTAACTCTAAGGGCTGTGATGTGCTGGCACAGCTGCCCAGAGAAGCTGTGGTGCCCCGTCCCTGGAGGCTCAAGGCCAGGTTGGATGGGGCCCTGGGCAGCTGAGTTGGTGGGGGGCCGCCCTGCTCATGGCAGGGGTTGGGACTGAATAGGCTTTGATGTCCCTTCCCATCAAACCATTCTGTGATTCTATGACTCAGTTATATGTTTAATCCAGAAACAAAGAAGAGGAAAGAGGTTTTGTTTGTATACATTACTTCAACCGCATGCGTTCAAAAGTAATTACATACACACACACACACACACACACACACACACAAAAAAAAAAAAGGCAAAACAAATTCCACCTGAAGTGAGGTGGTAACACAAGTAAATGCAGTCTTCTTATGAATCAGTTCCAGGGCTAAAATTGTAGCACAAATATATGATTATATTTCTTTTATTAATTATAGTGCATGTAAATAAATAAAAACAAAATCTATGTCAGTTTGAATCTGTTCATTATACAGAGAAACTTAATGCCTTTTTCTTCTACCACAGAAATTAAAAGAGCAACAGTAGACACAAAACTTCCCTCAAATTCACAAGTTCATGGCTATGGACAAGTATGTAAGAAACAATTTTTTTTGGCTGGATATTAGCAAGGGAATATTGTGTAAGATCCAAGTAACGTGTTTCATGTTATTGCATGCAAAACAGATTCTACAATTCTGCTTTATTTTTTATTTTTTTTTAAATTCTGGCATCAAGCAGTTAAGCTGGCTAATCAAATTAGAACCTCATGAGCTTAAGGGAATTACAAATCCTCCCACTGAGCCAAGGTACTGCTGCAGGCTGTCTCTGGGTAGACAGCTTATTTCCTGAAGCATAACTTGAGAAACACTGTGTGGATTAACAGAGAAAGGTACGTTGATTGGGTCTCCTGATTCATGCCCCTTTGTGTCACAGCCAGACATGCAGAGGATCTTCAGATTTTTCTCTGCTTCTTAAGTTAAAATTTTTCTGTCTACCTTTTAGCTTGCCATCTTTAATTAAAGAGGAGATTCCAATCCTCTTCAATCAATTACGGAACTTCCTTGATGGGCTTCTCCAAGTCCATGACACAGCTCTAGAAGTCCTATCCCTGAGATCGGATTCTGATGCCATTGGAACATACAGCAGCCCAACTGTCCTCCATCTAGTTCTTAGCTCCAGGGAGGAGTAAACATGTCCCACTCCAAATCTCTTTTCTACAGTTTTCACTTTTCGGCCTCTTTCTTCTCCCTCTTTTATTCCTTTTTTTTTTTTTTTTTTTCTTTTTTTTCTTTTCCCCAGGATTATCCACCTGGTGTCTACTTTGTTTCATCCTCTATAATATCTCATTTCTTTCCCTTCTATTTAAGAAAAACTGTTTAGTTTTACTAGAGAAGAACTGACATCCTTTCATAAGCTACAAGACCAAAAGCGGTGGTCCTAAGGCACCATCTGTACAACAGTAAAAAACGGTGAGCATATGAGACATTTTCTCCAAATTCTGCCTAGTCTGAACACAAGCCTGAAGAAAGCAAAGAGTTTTGTAAGCTGGCAAGGAATAAAGTGTGCAGTGGACAAAAAATTGAAGAACAAACAACTTTAACTGGGACAGCTTTCTAAAACTCTGACTTCAGTTTCTGCTTAAAAATTAATATCTTCAACTTTACCTTATTTGGCAGCAGATCAACAATGAAAACATACCTTTGTTTGCAACCAAAGGAAAAAATAGATGAGAAAGTGCAAATGAAAATAAAAGCATGGATTATTCCTTCAAAGACAAAATTCTGATTTCAGCATCAAAGGACTATATAATTTCAACGATGTGTCAAAACATCGATGTATGTGACGCTTCTAAAATTTTGTACTTTGGTTCAAATGTTAATTAAGTTAGATTAATTGGTAGCTTAGTAACAGAATAATAGAAAAGATTTATGTCCAAATTGGAAAATGGTAGAAGATCCTAATTTTACAAACTGACACTGGTCTTCACAATGCACAGCATTATTCTTATCTTAAAATATCAGGCCATTTTTCACTTAATTAGTTTCATGTATTTCATTTTTCATCTTTTCTTTAAAATACTAAAAGAATACAAATAAATGATATCTCTAGAAACATGAGAATACTCTGTCAAATTTAAATAGCTGCATGACTTCAAAGTCTAGATGGTTATCTAATATTGCTTATTTCTGTTCCATCTGAACGTCACATGTTGGATATCTTCCTTCCCTAAAAGCCTAAATAATCCACTTTTAGGTTCTTTCCATTCCTACCCCAACGTGACAACTTTGAGACAAAACCATACAGTTGCTCAATTTAGCTGTATAGACCTCAAACATCTCACATGCACCAGTTTTCTACCGCTACTTCATACTTCAGCTTCAGACTGTTTTTCAGATAGATACAGTTGTGTGCATGCACTACATGATGACTTAGAGTGAAGCAGATGAAAAGGAATACTGATTAGTATTGTAAATATAAAAGAAAGAAGTTGTATAAGATATGCCTTCTGATGTAAAATCATATTCAATGGTCCCTGTTCTAACTCCTTATGAGTATCCAGAAAACAATATCAATATCATAGCTGTGTAGTTCAATCTTGCAACAGAAAAAAAAATATTCAGAATAATGAATATATAACAGAAAAAAATGAAACTAATAAGGTGGAGATAGTAAGTAAGAAAGAAAAAAATTAGGAATAATTTTGTAGAGATCAAAAATGTTATCACAAGTGAATGAACTTGATAAACAACGTAGTTATTAAGGCATCACTTATTATCAGCAGCTACCACATGATAAAAGAAAAGAAAGCCACTAAAATGACTTATTCAAGTAACGAATGCCTGATGTTGAATATTTCCCTTCTTGCTTACAATTCAATGTCAAGGTCATTTCCCATTTACCTGAAATGAACAAACAGAAGATTGTGCAGACTGCTAACAATGTTTTTCTTGCACTACTGACTTGCAAAGCTCCTTCTGATATACAAAGCATTTCCTTAAAGTGGGCTTCTATTGTAGGATAACTGGCAGTTTTAGGTTTTAAAAAAAATACACCACTGATCGTATGCAGAAAAACTTAGAATGTGTAGTCCAATTCCCTGTGAAAGCACACTTCCTAATGTAAGACAAGCTGCAGTTTCTGCTTTAATATTCAATTTTTTTCTAAAATAAGAGGTAAAAAAGATAGGTGAATCCAGGACAGTCAGCCTACAGCATAACTGGACCAAAAGCAAGTTTAGCTGCTGTCCACACCAAGACTTAGATATGAAACAAAAAAGTCATAAAAAACATGAAATACAAGCTTTAATGCTGACTTACCGATATATTACAAATGACACTTCCATGACATTATTAAGATGATTACATAAAACAGCAATTCTTACAGTCACTGTTCAGAAAGTTTTATCTGCCTAAAATCACTTTCCCTATACTGCATATCAAGGAATGATCTAAAATGGAAGGGGAGAACTTAATTTTCATGCATCATTTCTTCATGAAAAACAATCAGTGTAAGAAAGAGTTTCATGTAAGTTCGGTCTAGGACACCACTTAGTTAATTAACTCAGCCATTTTCATTAGCAAACTCAATATTGACTTTAAAACAAAATCTATGCAATTTCTTCCAAGTGATGAATATTTATAAACCACAGTGTCTCTGACAAAGTTGGAATAAAGGTTATTTATTACAGGAACACAAAACAAGCTACTGAAGTATATGTATAAGATTATTATTTTCAATGTAGCCAATGCTTCATGTTTCCTACAAGATTCCCAGCACCTGACCTCCCTACATGTTTTGGAGGCTTTCTTCTTAATTTTGTTTTTTCATTTTTAAATTCTTAGATATGCATTTGTGATATTCACAAGATTAATTCTTATTTAAAAGATCATCTTTTCTCATTCACGGAGAAGAGTAAAGCAATTCACAAATGCAAGGCAAGAATGATTTTCTTCTTAATTTGGCTGTCTAACTTTTTAAAAAGCATACAAATGTATCTCCAAACCCAATGATTCATTTTGTTGTTATTACATGGTAATATGATAATATAGATAATATGGTAATATTGTATAATATAGATCACAATCATCTGAATAAAAAAAGTTAATATTTATAACTAATTGACATTCATTCTTCTGTGGTACTATCTCAGTAAACTTCTTTTGACAAGGGCATTTTCTGAGCACAAGACCCTCCACCTTAAAGTTCTATTGAATACTTAGGGCAATACTTTCTTTATCTTTGTCCCTCACTCAAATTCCAGAAATCCAAAAGCAACTGTAAAAGGTTTAGAATCTGATTCCTGCATTGACCCTTAATGAAGAATCCTCTGACATAGGACAAGAAAATTAATCCGAAGCAAAATTGCTGATTGTTCTTTCCCTGGTTTACAGCAGAAGATACCATAACTATCCCTCAAGTTATTACTAGCCTAGAAACAAGCAAACTCCTGCACATACCTCACAGTACTTGCACCCTGCCTACAGAGTCATCTTGAACCTGTTAATCATAGCTTTCTTCCCAGAGAAGAAATCAGAGTCTGCTGGGAAGTGAAGAGGAAGAAGAGAAAATGGTAGGCCACAGTGCTACACACAGCACAGAGCTGGATGCACAACTGTGGTGTCCTGAACAACACTTGAATCGCTGAAGATGGAAGGGACCCCTAAAGGTCATCTAGTACAAATCTCTTGCGATGAACAGGGAGGGACTCCTACAGCTACATCAGGGTGCTCAGAGCCTTGTTCAGCCTGACCTTGAATGACCATATTGAATAGACATATGACACAGACATATGACTGTGGTCTTGAATGACCATATTGAATGAGACCTTGAATGTCTCATTCACCACATCTGTGGGCAACCTGTTCCATATTACTTTGAATCACAGAATCACAATATCATAGAATTGCTCATGTTGGAAAAGGTCTTAAAAATCACCAAGTCCAACCACAACCTAACCATACTACCCTAACTCTAACAACCCTCTGCTAAATCATGTCCCTGAGCACCACATCCAAACGGTTTTTAAACACAGCCAGGGATGGTGAGTCAACCACCTCCCTGGGGAGCCTATTCCACTGCTCAACAACCCTTTCTGTAAAGTTTTTTCCGATTTCCAACCTAAGCCTCCCCTGGCACAACTTGAGGCCATTTCCCCTCGTCCTGTCACCTTTCAACAGTGAGAAGAGACCAGCCCTGCTCTCACTGCACCTTTCAGGTATTGGAACAAAGGAGTAAGGTCTCCCCTCAGCCTCCTTTTCCCCAGACTAAACGGCCCCAGTTCCTTCAGTCTCTCCTCATAGGGCATATTGTCCAGGCCCTTCACAAGCCTTGTTGCCTTTCTTTGGACCTGATCCAGCACCTCCATGTCCTTTCCGTATTTGGGGCTCAATACTGTACCGTACTTGAGGTGGGGCCTCACCAGTGCTGACTGCAGTCAGGATTACTTCTCTATTCCTGCTCACCACACCATTCCTGATACAAGCTAGAATGCCATTGGCCTTCACAACCACATAAAGCTCAATTTCTTCTCGCTACTTGGCAGACTGAACACAGCAGTCCCGTCACTACTTTTGTAATTCCAGTCAGCAGAGTACTTCCTGTCTGCTGCTGACTCTCATCAGCCCTTCTTTTCCTTTTTCTCATAAGAATTTATATTATCTGATTACTTTACTTTCAAGACCATGTCCAATACTGAAAGCTGTAATCAGCTCACAGTGGCAATCAGTCAATAGATAATTAACCATAGGATATATTCTTCAGTGCTATTGCCTGCCTCGGTGAAAAAGCTTCCCAGAAGCACAGAACTGCCATGGACTTTCTAAAAAGTGTCATCTGCCAGAATGCCTGATAAGCAAAACAAAGCCAGAAAACACTGCAATGAAACAAATGTCAATAAAAACAAAATCAAACAAACAAGCAAACACATTTTGCTCGGTAGAGGAAATTGATATATTTGGATTTAAGGTTTGCAATACAGCAATAAAATCATTACAAAACAGCAATGTCTCCTATAAGAGATATGTATGTCTCATATGTTAGATAATTAATGCACAGATAAACTATGTTATTACCAAAAAAATTAAACAAGGATACCTCGCATTATCTTTGGACAGCATAGATGAATTGCAACAGGATTGAAGTTTGTATACAGGTGCTTATTTACAGCATTTCTTCGAAACAAAGAATGCATTCTACTTAAAATTGTAGAAAAATAAAAATATGCTGGTATTCCAATTCTAGTTAGTGATGCTGCCTACCAGTGCACTGACATGACTGATAGAATACAGGTAACAATGAATTTAGTTTCGCTGTTGGTTGTTCTTTGAGAAATACCTCCCTTAGCACCCTGAGGAAGGAGAACACTTTTCATTTGTGAAAAACATGCAGTTAACAGAAAAGTTGAGAGTGTGGAATTTACCCTAGATAACAGTGCTCAGTGTAGAGCTCCGTATCATAACAACAGGCAATTCTCTGGGTAATGCTGATACTCAGTTTTTTAAGAAGTGTTTTTTGAACTCTGAGACAAGCCACCAAAAAAAAAAAAAAAAAAAAAAAAGAAAGGTAAAAGGAAAGGGAAGGCTTACCTCTAAGGCTATTCCGGACTACCATTTGTGAATCTTTAATTATAAAAGCATGTTGCAATACAGACAGACTTATATAATTGAAGTATAAATTTTATCTTACAAATGGCAAGTAGTAAAGCATTGATTTTAGGTCCCTACCGTCTTCCTTGATAGAAAAGCACGAAAGACTTGTCACAACAGGACAGGCCAGTGGGAAATGAGGTTTAGAAAAGCCCAAATGCCTGTTAGTCATCCAGTGGTACGTGATACTATGCTAACCACTGGTTGCTGTATGTGAACTCTTTTACAAATGCAGTTGCTGCAGTGCAGAAAACTGTGAGAGGATATGCTTAAAATGCTTTATTTGAAATCAAGCATTTCAATCATATAATTAGTTACTTGGTATAAACCGAGAAAATAAATGCCTTTAGAATCCATGTTTTTCTATTCAAAGTGCTTAGCGTAACTTCTGAAATAGATAACAAATACATTCTAGATTCATATTCCTAACAAAAATAGGACAGGAAGTTATTAAAAGATGGTATAGAATAAGTTAGCAAGATAGTATTGTATATATGCATGCATACATACATTTAATCACAAATTTTTGGTCTCCATAGTTATAAAATTTTACCTCTTGCAGGTCTATATTTTGTAAATATTTTTGAAGTCTTATAGCTTAATGTGAAGCAAACAGAGCAGCAATGTGGTCTTATGAAGACACATCTGAAATCTTCACAATGAATATAAAAATAAGTAGAAATGTTTTCTTCCTATATAATACCTCCAAGGACGGTGCATCCACAACCTCTCTGGGCAGCCTGTTCCAGCACCTCACCACTCTCTCTGTGAAGAATTTCCCCCTGACATCCAACCTACATCTTCCCTCCCTCAACTTGAAACCATTTTCCATTGTCCTGCTGTTATCTAGCCTTTCACAGAGTTGATTCCCCTCCCCTCTGTAGGCTCCCTTTAGGTCCTGAAAGGCTGCAATGAGGTCACCCCGCAGCCTTCTGTTCTCCAGGCTCAACAAGCCCAGCTCCCTCAGCCTGTCTTCATAAGAGGGGTGCTGCAGCCCCCGATCATCTTTGTGGCTCTCCTCTGGACCCTACCCAACTGCTGTTTAAATATATTGGTATTTAACATACTGTAGCACATAAAAGATTATCCAGAAAGATCTTAGGAGAAACATATATTTTGGAAATTCCAAAAAATAAGAGAATAATTTCATTCTGCTTCATCTCACAAATGCAAATGCTGCAACTCATTAGAAAATGTACACTATTCTCTTACAAGTGGTTCCTTAATTTCTCTGTAACATTTTCCATGTTTATGAGCAACACTGCCCCAAATCCACAAATAATACCGTGATAAATATCCAATTCATCTATATTTGACTTTCATTATATTCATTATGTTTGCTGTCATTTATTGTTAAGCTTAAAACACACCTGTAAAATTAAAAGTAAAGTAAAACACATAAAGCTAGGTTCTAGAGTATATACTAAAAAAAGAATCTGACTACTTCAAAATTGACTCAAACTTGTCTCAATGGAAAAGTAGCACAAATTAATCAGTACTGTGTCACAAAAGCCCTTGACGCTGCATAATCATTGCCCGACTGCTTCCAAAACATTTGGAACATCGTAACTTTTTCCCTGAACAGACTTCAGATTGACAGATAGTTTCAAATGATAATAAGCAACATACTGTAGTAGGAGAATATTTAGTAATATTTAACAAAAGAAAACTGACAGTTTTATTTTCAGAGATCAATTGCATATTTCTCTGCTGGACTCCAGAAAGAGCATGAGACTGTTACTAGCCACTTCTACAGTGTTTTAAACCTTCACAACATTGCAATACCACCAAATAATATATTGTTACAATATTCCTATGAGATAGCAGGTTGTACATAGGAAAATAGAGCAGCTGGAAAATTAAACAACTTCCCTGGCATTTCTAAACTGTGGGAAGAGGCATGACAAAAATGGTCTCAGTAAAGTACCATACCCAAATATAACAGCAATCAGGGATTTACTGCACTACAAACTTCCTTTTCCTGATGCTGTGCTACTGCATCTATTTATTCATATTGCTTTACTGTGTTTGGGGAGGGTTTTCTCAATTCCTTCTGCTCTCAAGAATTGCACTCGTCTAATTTTAATTTTGTTCTTATAAATTATATAAATATATAATATATTATATATTTATTATACATTATATATATATTATACATTATTATACATTATATAAATATATAAATAATAGATATGTTGAAATATTAAAAAAAACACTTAGATTTTAAATTGAAAATATAGCAATTAAATCAAAACACTCTTGTTTTTGTTTTTTATGTTGTAAAACAAGTTCTTGTACATCTGCTAAAAAAAAAAACAAACCCACAGCATAACACTACAGCAACATTCACCTTATTTGAATCTCTTTTATTTGGGGTCAAAACCAAAGTCAGCACAAGTGGAGATACTCAGGTTATTTTCAAATGTGGCACAAATTTAGCACTAAATTTTCCAAATTTAAAAATCTCTGCATCAAAATCATAAAATCAACTCAGATTAGAAGAAATGTGTTAGCCTAATTCTGATCTGCTAGCATTTCTTATCTTACAGAAAGTAAATAATAAAATATTCCCATTTATATGAAGCCATTTCATTTTCTCTAACCTACAGTGAATAAATTTATCACTGATTGCTGAGGTTCTCAGAGCTATATTAATACACCTTTTAAATTAATTCTACTAAGTAAACATCTGGGAAAAAAAAAAGTAGATGTCTTATATTTCCTTCTGTGTTATGATAGTTTCCAGTTCTTTTTAACAACAGTCGTTAGGATGAATTACAGTACAGCATGTAAAGTGGAACAAAACCTAATGTATGAAGCTAATAAAACAACTGAAAATTGCTTTTGTAAGTAGGCTGAAGAACCCAGACCCTAATATGGTCTGTCTTGTAACATGTGCAATCTATTGTATTCAAAATAACTAAGAATCTCAATAGTTTTAAATCAATACGGACAGAAAACTGCAATATATGTATCCAAAATGAATTGGAAAGAAAAAGGTGGAAATAACATTGACATTCTTATTAGGCTAAAAATGGTTTAGTGCATACTTTCTTGCTCACTTTCATTTCACAGTCTGTAAGAGAACTTCATTTTCATAGCAAAACAACTTTGTTCCAACAGAGAAGAAACCAGAAAGTAGTAGTAAATAACAGATCAGATTTTCTTAGTATTCTTCCACATCACACATAAAACCAACGGAGTTTTTGAATATGCAAATATTTCCTAGCTCTTCAGCCTCAGAAAAAGGAAGGGTTTACAAGAAAAAAAAATAACGTTTAGTTCTCACCAGTATGGCTTCCTTAACATTCCTCTATTGGATCTCTTGCAATTACTCAACTTATTTATTGGTGTAAGAACTTAACTCTCTTACCCATTTGAATAATAAGCTGGAAAAAGGGACAGATAAAATGATACAGATTCCCACACACAGAAGAGATTGGCCTTTAAAACCTAACATCACCCTGCAGGAGCATGCCTCTACATCATGATGTACAAGCAATAGTTCTTCTGCCATAAGGTTAAAAACTTTGGAACCAAAAGATCTTTTCATTTTCCTCTCAGAAATTCAAATACTCATTAGGAAATAAAGCTTATGTTCTCTCAGGAGAAACATTACTATGGCAGGCACTTGGTGAGAATAAGCCTCTGAACCCCTGGAAATTGGAACAGGAAGTACAGCCTCAAGTACAAGGGGCACTGAGCTCTGCTCTCTGGTGGCAGTGACAGGACCTGAGGGAATGGCATGGAGCTGCGTCAAGGGAGCATCAGAGTGGGGGTTAGGAAAAAGTTCCTCACCTGAGGGCAGTGGGCATGGAACAGCCTGGAAGGGGCATGACCTAAAGTGCCAGAGTTCAAGGAGTGTCTGGACAGCACTCTTAGACATAGGGTTTGGATTTTGGGTAGTCCTGTATGGAGCCAGGAGCTGGACTCCACTATCCTTTTGAGTCTCTTCCAAATTGGGATATTCCGTGATTTGAAGCATATCTGGGCAGAAGGACTGTTTAGCTGTTTTTTCAGTGAAGGGCAATCTTTTCTATCTCCAGGAAACACAACCATATGAACTATAAGTTGGTGCAAAATTGAATCACTGGCACCAAGTAATAAGACAGAGTATAACCCTATATACCCTATAGCTAGATGTAACTCTATCCTAGCATATAATTTCATAATTTTCTACTTCAGTAAATTTTAGTTAAACAATGCTGCCAAACAGAAAGTATAGATATAGATGTATTATCCATATGTCATATCTTTTCCTATTACTGGTAGGAACATACCAGTACACTTGTTTGTAATCTCCACGTACTGTTTTTCCAGACAGAAAACAGTGGTCACCTTCGAAGTTGAAATAAAGCCTTAGAATAACAAAAAATCCATGAAAATAATGTTTCAAATGCTACTCAATGGCAATGCAAAACATATACATTTCACTATAATTTGGCCCAAAATAAATTTTTAACATAAAGTCATTAGCACCATTTTATTTCTGTGCTGTGCTTCGCACATGCTGGGAAACAGCAACTTATCTTCATACTGCTAGTAAACTTGCTTTTTAGAATCTTAATTAGTAGTACCTGCTAGTAATACACAAGTACACACTAAAAAAAAAATAAATTAATTAAAAAATGGGATGAAACCTGTATACACTTATTTGTTTGTGACATTGTCACGTTTATTCCATCACACAGAAAGAAGCATGACTTCATTTTTTTACATGTAAAGTCATTTATCAATATTGTTGATAAAGAACTTGGACTATAAATAAATAGCAACCTATGACAGACTGTAATAAGTAATTTAGCACTGCATAATACCTTGTTAAATGTAAGAGAATTGGATCACTTATAACCAATAAAAAGTCAGGAAAAGAAACTTTTTGATACCCAATCTACTGGCTACACTATCATTTCAAATAAAAAACACAGAAATCAAGCTGTAGCATTCATTTTCCAAGATGCTTTCCTGTCCATCCCACTAATAATAGCAAAGGAAATTGTAATAGTTTAAACCGTGAACTCAAACTAAGTTGCATTAACATGCTGAAATTTGATGTCATCACAGGTAATCCGTGAATAATTACTACTCAAGGCAAGCTACATTACATGAACCCTAACCTTGTTATGACTTTGTCTTTCTGCAGTTTCTAGGCCCATCTGTTTTTCTCTACACTTGATCAACCAAGCTTAGAAGACCTATACTTTTCTTGGTGGTACAGAAAATGTTCACGAATTATAGCCATGTCACTCCACTCCTCTTTTTTTTTTTTTTTTTTTTTTTTTGTCTATATAGCACAACAAATTGATTTGCTGTGGCATTAAACAGTGAATTGGTCTCTTCAGTGTCTAGTAATTAGTTCTAATGCTAGCAGACAAATTAAAAGGAAGCAAAACAAAATGTCTCCATCAGGCACTTATAATAACCTTCATAATACACACAAGATGTTGTGAAGACTAAGGTGGATAAATGAGGACAATGCTGATTTTGGCATCCAGCTTACTTTCAGATAATCTAGCTCATCCCTCTTGCCTGACACAAGACCAAGAATATTATTAAAGAGTAATAAACTCCTTCTAGCAAACCTCTGATTCCATGGTTCACTGGTCACAGACCTAATCTATCAATCCATTTACCGCACACTAAAAGGTAAGAAACCCATTACAGATCTGTTATATACCCTGGCAGGTGGTATATGACAAGAACTGAATTCATCACAAACTCCAGTGCCTAGTACCTCTTTGTATGCTTTGAAGCCCTAGGTGGTTAGCTGACTTCGCTATCACAGCAGAAGATACTTTGAGCTTTGAAAATAAATGAAAATTCTTGATGTAAAGACATAAAAATGGTTATAAAACACTTCATTTTTATTTTTTTTTCATATTACCAAGAATTCACAGATAGTGTTATTTTCATTTTTACAAGAAATACTGGCTTTGCAGAGGGCATAATATATAAAACCAGGCTAGAATTTAAAAGTCGTACTTCTGAATGCGGACTTTAATCTTCATTCTCTGCTTAAACTACGTTTGAGGTAGCAGCCTATTAGAATCACTATTCAATAAAGGTGTCTAAGGAAATGTCATTTAAAATTTATTACTATGTAACAGAAGAAAAATTCTTCATGTATCTATTCTCAAGGTCATCAGCACATGATATAAACACCTAAAAGCAAAGACAATACTGAATCAAAAGGGAAAACAAAACAAAACAAAAAAACTTATTTTATGTGACTGCAATTCCTTTCATCCTCAATTTCTTTTCTCAGCTTATTTCCACTGCTGTAGGGCAACACTTCCCGTGACTGTAAAAAAGGTTTGAACATGATTTATTTCAAATATGCTACCTTGAAGGTTAAGACTCACTGTGCTGTCACCCTTTCCACTGTTGAGCAGATCAAGGCATAACAAAAATTTGTCATACTCTTAGGAGATATTTGGCTACGTTTTCAACTGGTAATTTTCAATTATCACAGCTTCACTGAAGTAAACAGAATTACTCTAGCATACACCAGATAAAGAGCTACCTTACCATGTGCATTTTATGTTTTGAACAAAGTATCATCCTGCAAGATGAGGTAATCAGAATGCTGTTACACGTTCTCTTCTAGCATAGATGCTGGAAAGCAAAACAAACAGCTGAAAACAAAAGGCTTAAATGAAAAGATTTGCTCCAAAATGGGGATGGAGGGACAGAAAAGCCCCAGAGAAATGTTCGTGGTGATGAATTTGTCCATTGTGCTTTGAGAAACAGAAAAAAAAAAAAAAAATACCCCCTCAAATCAATTGACTGCATAGGCATCCTCCAGCGAACTACTGAAGATCTCTTGATACAAAAGTGTGGTTAGGAAAACAATGTACGTCTCTTTGTCAGGCCTGCAGCCTTCCTATGATACCCAAGTTTTCTACAGACCCCAGGGTTTCATACCTTAAAATAACAAAATTAATCCCTTCAGCTATATAAAATCTAATCTTATTGATTTTACATTTCCAATATCCACAAAATTCAGTTTTTCTGGTGAGAACAGTGAGAGCTATGGAAGAGAAAAAAAATACTGTTTTTTTTTTTTATCCTTTCAGTTTCCAATAGGACACAGAGAAGGAGAAGAAAGGAGAAAATGTTTGGTATTTTCATTCATTTTGGTAGATTAATGACAGAAAACCAAAAAGAACTTTTTCCACCTTGACCTTTCAAGATTGTCTGAAAAATGGAATGACTTCAGAGAAAACATTTGAAATCTCACATTACTTTTAAGGATTTAACTCTTGTAAATTTTCAAACTTGGCTTCTGTTCATTGAAAAATGAAATGCACTTTCCACATTCTTTAAATTCAGCAACTGCAGGAGGGTGAGAACTTTTCAATTTTATACATATCCATATGTAGATAACTAAAATTGAAATAGTGCACTTCAGTAATAATCACAAAGGAAAGTTTAATTTTCTGGGTTTAGCCTCTTTTAGCAATAAATGGACATAATCAACTCCAAGTCTAAAGTCTTGCCAGAAGCATTACTGAGGTCTCCTGTAACTTTTAAAGAAAAAGCTTCTCTAAACAGTAGCTCTATCCCCTATATTTCATCCAAAACATAATGGTATTTATAGTTATTTGGGTTGCTCTGTATATAAGTCACCCAGAACATTTCCATATTAGCAAGCATTAAGTAAAGTTTTTAGATAAATGACTAATCAGTAAAAGCTTTCATTCAGTGACAAATTTTTGTAGGTTTGTAGATTTTGTAGGTTGACTAATTACAATTTATGTAGGTTTATGCGATTTTACTGAATGACAACACAAACATTTTTTGCCTGAAAGTTAATGATTTCTCAGTACTACAGCAGAGATATTCAAATCACGGTGCCTAAATTCAGCTACGTATGTCCTTACATCAGCTAGAAAATAGCATTAATCCAATCTCAAAGTTTTCTGAATTCTTATATATATATTATAAATATATATATATATTGATTTTGGAAAGCCACTCTGTAGAGAAAGAGATACCTCTACCCAAACACCTAAATAATGATTTTTGTACCCAGCTCCAATTTCATGAATGCGATCAATATTTATTATCCATTTTTGCTTGAGTCACTACCTAACATTCTAAAACTTGCCAGACCATTTCTGTTAAGAAGAAGAAACTAATGAGAGTTCCACAACAAATAAATTCCTGTTTACTTACCCAGACAGAGCTTGAAATATCAATTCTGTGAACACAGTTGAATGTAGTGTTCTTGACCACAAACTCAAGCTTATCTTTTCAGTAAGGCACTCGGAAAAATGTTTTGTCTCCTTTTCTTCTCAAAGCTAAACACGGCTTAAACTTTATCTCCCCCTCCTTATCACCCTGGTGACTGTGCCATCAGTCTCACAAATCCTTCAGTTGCATCTTCTAAATTCTATCTGTTCTCACCAGATTGATAAATACCTTGGATCGCGGTCCTTTCAATATTGCTTTCTACCATCTCTGCTACACACTACTTCACCAATGTTGTACAACAAAATCCTATCTTACTTTTCTTTATGGGTATGGAGATTCCCTACACGTGGCAGGAGGTTGGAGATTCATAGTCCTTGAAGTCCCTTCCAACCCTGGCCAGTCTGTGATTCTGTAAGATCCCAAAAAGCAAAATGAATGGGATTTTGCTATTCAGGAACTCAGAGATCACAGTTAGAAACATAACAGAACGTGAATGAGTAGTTGCAGCTTCCACCTCGGGGTCTAGGAGACAATTGGGAAGTGTTTCCAGAAAAGCAATCAGCCATTCACACATCTCAGTCACAAAAAGGGGAATATTTGCTGAACCCTTAAAACAACCAAGCTACAAAAACGGTGCTCTGCACTCTCCTCCTAAGGAGCAGACCTGTAATTTAGGGAGTTAATTTGGATGCAACATCATCACTTCAGGCACTCATTGTCTCTTATTATTGTTTCTCACAGCAGTGTATTGCATACATTTTCTTTCAGCAGGTTCATTATGTGCACAAATGTCTCTGCAGGTTCACCCAAAGAAAAATAATGCCCACTAGAAAAAATAAAATGCAAATATTTGTTGCAGATTAAAATTTTATACTGCAGTTAAATCACTAATATGTCTAACCTTTAACAAGCGACGGCTAGCCTCCTTCAGTGTGCTCTCGAGCTTATGTTTTCTTTCTGGGTTCAGTGATGCACTTCCAAGTGCTGTTCCTCCAGTTTCATTTAATCGTTTCAGTATTCCCTTGTGTGGCAGCAGCTCTTCAACTCTTAACTGGAACAGACAAATACAGCAGTTAAGATGAACTGCGGTAGAATTTTCAGCTCTCTTATCTTCAACCTTATCGATTTATCTATCAGCTGAAGGAATAAACTCAATTCAAGACAAAATAGCCAAAGCTTTCTGCGTAAAGGCTAAACTCTCACCAAAAGTGACTGTATTAGTGAATTAGGTCTAAAGAGAGTCTTAAAAGACCAAATAAGGGGATTCTCAGAATATTAACCACCATTGCATAACAATTTCTCACTTCTTGACACTCAATAGCTCATGTATCCAGATTTTAATTATCTTTTAACGTGGTTCAAAAACAAAAACAAACAAATAAACCCACAAGACTTTGGAAAGGTGCTTCTCCCTATTATGTGTGGTGAACATAATCACTCAGATGGTATGTCCAATCATTGATGTTCTAGTCCAATCCTTCAATCATATATGCTCAAAAAGACATACAAAGCATAGCCAAAGGAAGCAAGGCATCATCAGAATGATGTAATCATCACTTCTCCATCAAGTATGCAGTTACTGTAGGTAAATATGTCAAGTAACTTAACATATAAAGATAATATAACTAAAACATACATTCATTCAGCACTTTATTATTATTATTAATAACACAATGTAGCAGGTATTAAATGATATACAATGCAAGCTGATGCACTACTTTTTGATGCATTAGGATATATTTTCCTGTATAACTCAAAAAAAAAAAAAAGTAAAAATGAGCTATAAATAAAAAATACTAGTACCTTTAATTTTGGACTATTTATCGTGTGGGAATGATACAGTTGGAAAATATTTCTGTATAACTCAAGAGCGTAAAATTCATAGATCTAGAATATCAATTCAAACTTCAAAATCATAATTGTGTCTGCAAATGATAAGATGTATTTAAAACCCCATAGAGAATTTTCTTTGTCTTACAAAATCTCTGACCAGTTCACAGACACTTTATTCTTAAGAGTCAGATGCATGAACTTAGCATATGATTAAGCCTTACTTTCCTTACTTACTACACACTACTGTTTGTACTATTTTTATTTATTTATAAACAAACTTGACCTTTACTATTTTTTTTTCAAATTTTGTTAAGCATAATAGAAAGTCAGACCATTTATTTTGAGATTCTCTAACACTTCATTCCATCACTTGTTGAGTTTGTTCAACTTGGAGGATAAGTACTCCTTATCTTCAAGAGATGACTGGAAGCCTTTTAGATATGTCCCCCATATATATTATGCAGATAAGGGGTAATTTACTGTTGAGCAAGTTCTTACACACACTCTATTGGAAGCATTTCAAAACTAAACAGAACAATTCCTATTGCATATATTCATGACTAGTATCATATACTAAAATCTCTAACATCTTAATTAAATTTATTAAAGACTAAAAATATATATTCAATATTCTGATTTTATATATTTTTAAAAATAAAATGTGTTTTAAAAGTCACTGTCAAATTTACTATAGAAAATGCTGAAGCACTGCTTTAAACAATTGATACTTACAATCATGCATGAATTTCTACATACATTTCTTGAGAAATACTGAACATAATTTCCTTATTGGGTGTTTGCAACATGTTAGCAAGACACCTATAGAAAAATTTTTTACAGATGAAATTGTCATGTTTGAATACCAGAAACTTGAACTAAGAAACAAGAATGAAAAAGATCATGATTCATTATTTACTGACAGGATAGGAATTTCCCTCTCACCACGTTTTCTGTTACTTCTTTGATTTCTGTATGCTTAGCATATACTACCTGGGGCTTTCAAACTGAATATAGCACTTAATTTTCTTCAATGCAGAAATGATAAATCAAAAAATAAGAAGGAGGCTCAAAATACCTTTACTTTGCCGAGGCAGTCTCTTAGCTGATCTTCATTCCCTGGTTCAAGGGGAATAGCAATGACGCTTTCTGTTTCCTCTAACCATAAAATCAGTTTGTTCAAGTCTTCTTGAAATTCTGATAAAATATTCTTTTCTTCCTCTATCCTGTAATAAAAACATGAAATTAATTATTCTGTGCACTCTGAGAGAACAAACATGATGGAAACCCAGTGCCAGAAACTAAGAACTCTAGCATCAAACTTTACTAAAAGAGATCTGTAGAAAGTGCTACTTAAATCTATTTCAATACATTGTGGAAACATATTTTGGTGACCACGCTACATACTTTGTGAAAAGCATAGCAGTACTAGTACCTGTGAAGAAATAGGAGCAGATGTATCTCACTTAACATTAGTTGTCTGTTTGCTCTATGTTGACAACTCAGCTGTAGATTCTCTAATACAAGCTCTCTTTATTGAATAACAGTTGTCAACTAAATGTCACAATAGATGTTGTAATAAATGAGTACAATGAGAAAAAACAAATTTAGCTGTATTTTTCTTTTATTAATTAAAGAGACTCCAGATGACTAAGACATAAACATTGCAGGTATCTGAAGTCAGATACAGTTCTTTCAGCACAACCGTATGAATATATGGAGATCTATGCTTTTGTGCCCAAGTTTCCCACAGCTATCAATATACATATGGAAATCATTTCAAAGCCATCAGGGAATAGCACTGGCAGAATCTGAGCCCCTTGGGACTAACATTATGCACTGATCTATTCTGAAGGAGAAAAATAAGGTTAAAATAAAACAATGTGTAATTTATCCTTCTAGCTAATTCACAAAGCTAAGGATACATCTGTACGGAAAAATTAAATAAAGGTTTTTTTATTCCCGTTTTTCTTTTGAAGTGAATTAGGATCAAAGCAAAAGGCACAAAAACAGATTGTTGTTATTATTTCCAAGATCCAACTGAGTTTGAGAGATTAGGCCATTTATTATGCATAATAAGATGTTGTATTAGTATTTTGAGAATATAAGTCTACATCACAGTGGAGAATCAAGATCAGTGTTAGTAACAGATTATTTCTGAATGGTTTTAAAAAAAAAAAATTAACACAGAGTGCAAATGATTTTACCTATGTCTGGTTTCGCATACTTGTCACTTCCCAGCCCTGACCACCAAGTCAGAACTGTCAGAACTCTTAGAACATTCTGAGATGTGAAATAGAATGAAACCTAACATAAACCATGCCATCTTTTATTTATAGGATTTACTTTTTTTTTTTTTTTTTTTTTTTTAATTACTACTTTTCCCGATTGCTGACTTGAGCAAAGAGTCCTTTAGAAATTATTCACAAATGAGTTCCAGGTAAAAGAATCACAAAAAGTATCAAGTTCCACATCACCTAATTAGAAAAATACAGAAAACAACTGTTTGGCAAACATGCATGTCTGTGTACATACAGAATGATAAACAGCTAAGAAAGTACAAACTAAAAGTTTTTATTCAATTAATCAGAATTAGCAGTTTCAAACAGTGTCTCTCAATGAAGTTTGTACATCCCAATCCCCAGAATGGTCTTTTTTTTTCTGTGTAATTTCCATAGAAGAAAATATTCAACTGATTTAAGTGTTCCGCATTAAATTAAAAATATATATATATATATATATATTTTTAAAAAAGTAAAACTGCAGAATGTGTAAAATTCCTTTTAAGTAATATCTTTGTTACAAAGTAAACTGGAAGAATTGTAGCATTGTGAATGGGGGAAATTATAATAGGAGATAGGGGCATAAACTCAACAGGTGAATTAAATTTCATTTCATAGCAAAAGCATTGTCTGACTTCACAGTAGAAACAAGAAATTCTCAGATGAATATTCTTGAGGGAAAAAAATCATGCTGTTGGAATTCTGACTATTCTAAAATAAAACAAGAGCATAATGTTCAATTATTATTTTACATAGCACCCAAATTAGCAAACATTAATGGAATTTACCTGCCTTCCATCTTATTGATGTTAATTGCATTTCCTTAACAAGACAACTTCGTAAGTTGTGACCTCCCTCTGAAATAGTATGTTAAAAAACATCATAAACTACCACGGACAACCGTGTGCTCCAGAATTCACTGTCAAGTTCCTGTACCCACCAGCCTGATTGCACTGCATGCCATATGTTAAGAAGTTATGGAGAATACGATTGCCACTCACAAGGTGATATAGTCTACAGGTATCTTTCCTGGATGGCAAAAGCCAGACAAAAAAGACATCACTACAAAGATGTTCACAAAAAGTGCTTCCACTCAATTTATGACAACACATTCAGAAAATATCTTCAACTTCGGCCCTAAATCCATTTTTCCTTTTGAGGTCAAAATAATTTAGAGTGTAGCAACTGCAACAATACACACAGTGAATATCTGAGATAAGAAAAATCTTTCTATAGAACAACATTGTGCATTGATGTTTCAAAATAATTAAGAACAAGTATCTCATACTTTCAAGGTTTTTCTTCTCAGTACAGTTTAAAGATGTTTTCTATTAACATCTAAAATACGAAGCACTACTTCTTTGTTTACCTTCAAGTTTAATGCTTTTTGATGAATTTATTTGAGCATGTAGTACTGATAATAATGAATGGGATATTAAAAACTCTCTATTTACAATTAAGTGCTAGATATTTTATTTCCCGAGTCAATTCAATGCATTTAGATAAGAAAAAAAGCACTAAGTTCTACTTGAAATATTGGTTGCAAGTTATAAATAATCTTAATAATGTCTTCAGGAAATGGAATTGCAATGATTATGGATGAAAGAAAATCATTTATACAGAAAACCAAGTGTAAAATGTATTACTAAGTATTATGAAGTCCAATAATAAATCATGCATACAATCATAATAAATATACACAGTTTGTATAAACGAAATTAATAAAAACCAAGACAAGTTTAAATGGAGGAATTTTTTTCATAACTTGGCTGGTTAGGGAAGGGATTCTCATTCCTGTACAGAGTACTTTATGAATGACAAAATCAAACTATGTCATAATTCTGAGGAAAGAACAGGAAAGCTTGCTAGATGGGCTTCCCCACAGAAATTGATGATAGTGTAAAGCCATAAGCAAAGCTGATGCAGTAAGAATGCAACGTAGATGAGACATTTTCAGCTTGTTCTTCCAATTTTTACCAACACTAGAGTACCACTGTAACAAACCAGGAGTGGATGACTACATTTTATGCCTCTGTTTGTACAGTTTTGTCACATACTTTCATTATCATTTTATAATTCTTTATGTATGCGGTTGTATGTTTACAAAATAAAAAATTATCTGATCTGTGTTTCACAGTTATATTGCACATGCCAATGGACAGGATAAGATAGAAGCCCACCTTGAGCAGGCCAAGGTACTGTGCTCATGCACCTCTACCAGTGGGACAAGAAAGGAGACAGGAAGAAGGAAGTGCCCAGGGTGAGCCTGGCCTTCCTCCCTTCCTGCCCCAGGGTAAGCCCTGGCTGCACCAAACAGAAGCATCAACAGTGCTTGTTTAAGAGACGTGTGTTGAGCATTGTGCACTGTCATTCTGACATACATTCACCTGTCCTGTTCACCTCTGATCTCTGTGAGGCATTCAGAGACAAATGAGTGTTCCACAGCCCCTGCAGCAAACCTGCCCGTCCTGTTTGACTTTGCAAGAGATGAGGGCGGATGAGGATAACTGGGAATGTTGCTCAAGATACATCTCACTCATAATATGAGAAAAGTATCTTAGAGTTTTCCATCTGAATGTCTTCTATTTTATAAATTCTTACTTCATGTACTCATACATGAACACAGGGGATTTTCAGAAATCAGACCAAAACAAAAAGAGTTTCATAAAGGTCTATTTTTTTTATCCTAGTCATGAACAGCATGTAGGATAGTAATCAAAAGATCCATTGCAATTAATAGAAGCTGCAGGTGCACTTCATAATTTACTTCACAATTTACTCTTTGCCTGTTACAACATTACTTCTATTATAAATAACATCCTGCATGACAAGTATCATATTATGCAAGCCACAAAAATAAAACACACTTTCTAGTAGCTGAACAAGTCAATAACACAAGAAGTTTTAACATGATGACTGTACCTTTCGAACAAGTTGATTTCTATCACCATAATAACATTTGGAGCATCTGATACATGTAATTTCAAGGTGTTTAAAATTCATGGTGAGAAAGACAAGTGAGTAGTAGGCTGTTATTAAGGAAGTACGGACTTGCAAATCTGAGCTTAAACAAACTTTAATAAGGAGTGTGAGCCTCCAGCCATCCATCACCATATACAGAGTAGTTGGGAGCACATACTGCTGGATAAGCAGGTGAGTAAGGAGTAAGATGCAATTCCCTGCAGCTGGTCCTAAGGAGCAAGGCAGATCCATCTCCAGCACATATCTGCACGCTCATATACATCACTACCTCTCCTTTTAAACCAAAGTTCCTGAAGACCTTTCAAACTGCCTCACATTTAGCAAATGGGTTAGTTTATTAATCCTGAAATGTAACTCACCTTGGCTGGAGGAAAATTCTCAAGATAGAGTAACTTCCAGTAGTCCAGGTGAATATTCTCAAGCAATATTCTCAAACTTTATGTTTGGATGTCGGGGGAAGTTCTTTACAGAGAGAGTGGTGAGGTGCTGGAACAGGCTGCTCAGAAAGGTTGTGAATGCTCTGTTCCTGGAGGTGTTCAAGGCCAGGTTGGATGGGGCTCTGGGCAGCCTGGTCTAGTATTAAATGGGGAGGTTGGTGGCCCTGCCTGTGGCAGGGGGGTTGGAGATTCATGATCCTTGAGGTCCCTTCCAATCCTGACCATTCTGTGATTCTGTGATTCTATGTTTTCAGTGTTAAACTGTGTTAAGCTGTTCCACAGCTTTTTATTTGCATTTCTAAATTCATAGGGACCCCTTATTTAACTATTCTCACTGCATGGATGTTTAAATGAATACATTATACTCATAGAAGATAATTTGTTTAGTATATTTAATATTTGAATGTTAAGTAGTAAATTAAATGAAATTTTAAAAAATCACTTTTCCTAACAGTATTAAACAGAATCAATAACAAATTCTTTTAGCAGTCAACGAAATACCCCAGGTAAATTTTTGACTAACAGTAATCCTTAATTACAATGGTTAACTATTAAATAATAATTAATTTCCTATTTCAAGAAAGCTTCAATTTTTCAATTACAGTTTCTAGAGGCCACATAAAATGCATACTGCAGTTCATGTATTTTTTTCCATAGGCAATAATGCATTACAAATACCCCAGCAACTCAAATAGTTTGACAAATATATTAGATAGTTAGTTTGCAGCTGCACCATGCGATGTTGGACATATTTGGAAATATCAGCTAGACACAGAAAATGCACAGTCAAGGGAGTAACATGGACTTGCACTTGCTTGTGACTTGCACTTTATGGTTGGATTAAATGATCTTCATGGTCTTTTACAACCATAATGACCTCACAAATAATGTTTTGATGTTCTTTTCTAAATATTCAGCTGTTGAATTTGTATTTACAGTTATTTCTAAGATAAGGGATTAGTCCACTTAGCAGTTTTTACTGAGAATTTAAGAAGCCACTAAAATAGTAAACTGACAGTTCAGTGAAAATATTAACAAAGAAATAATACATTTTCTTTCTTTCTCCAGGGTATATGCAAGTGTACTTCACCTGGGTAAGGACCTTTAAATAAACTAATTGAAATGAAATGAAAAATATCACCGAAACTTCAAATGTAAATATTAACCAGCAGCAAGCTCAGCTACAACACTATATGTAAACAGAATGTAATTTTATACCATAGTGATGTTTTTCCATTGAATTACTGTAAGAAAACTAAATAGTCAAAAAAGAAAAATCAGAAAATTCAATATATAACTAATTTTAGGTTGAAAAGAAAATACATACTTATTGATTTAACTGTCATGAAATCTCTTCATCTCTAAACCAGCTTTTAAACCGCTGTAAGAAACTAATCACAGCCTTCCATATATTGAGTGTTATGGTGAAGGAAACCAACTTATGGCGGCTAGAGCACAGTAGTAGAAAATAAGAACGCTTTAACGAATGTCAGCCATGATAAATACTAAAATGTATAACAACTTTTTTGTTCAGAACAGAAAGCTTGTGGTTTTACATTCAGAGAGGTATCTGAAGGTATTTTAGTAAATAGCCTTTGTACTGTCACTGTTTCAGTAATTTCTTCAAACTAACTTGAATGAAGATCTCAATAGACAGCCTGCAGGTTCAAACTCATTAACACTGCAAAATCTACTGCAGCTAAAATAACAAAAATTGTCTTCCAATGTTTTTAAGATATCTGATCATGATTTTAAAAAAAACCTAAGAAACATTTATGAATCTTTGTCAAATGGAGTTCATACACAGCAGGTGCAAAGGCAGAATACCACTCTGCAGCCACCACTCAGCTTATGAAAGCCCACAGGTGCATTAAGGCAAGGCACTGCCACCTCAAGCCATCCAAAACTTAAGTGACCCAGCAGACACAGTATAACAATGACTAATGCACACAGCCTTACATGACAGGAAACAAAAGACTAAGAGAGCTTCTGACAGTGCAGTTTATAAACTTTTGTCATCAAATTATTCCTGGAATATGAAGAACAAGAAGCAAGAGATTTTTTTCTTACCCTCTCTTGCCTACGGTTAGTGGTAGTTCAAGAAGCTACTGCAACTTCCCTATCTCCAAAAATTTGTTTTCCTTAAGCACGGTTCCAGAGCATGAACTCCTCTAAAACCTGCTGCTTGCAGAAAAATGCTGACAGAAACTCAATTAAACTCTCCATTTGCAAACTAGCAGTGTATCAGGCTTTCAATCATGTCTCACTTTATTCAACTATTTGGTCTATTTTGAAGTTTTCAGTAAGATAAAATGACTAGATGTGATAAAATAACATTCTCTTCTAATGCATAGCTGGATGGATTAGATTGTAAGATACAGAAACATTAAACACTGAATTCAAATTTCCACAGCTTTGTAACTCTTTGGTAAATGCAACTGGATGCTAACATGCTACACAAACATAACTCAAACACGACCTCTTGATCTTCAGTACCAAAGCAAGGAGATTCAGTGTCAGTCTTAAATCTGTGTTTAGCCAGGGATTCAACATTCACCTGTTAAAACTTAAGAAATGAGAAAACTCAAAATATTTAAAATGCACCCACTCGTTTTTACTGAAGAACAATACACACACTTCAAATTGTTCTGAGTTCATTTGATAGTAAGCTAAGTGGTGCAGTTGACAATAGAAAGAAAGGATGCCAACCAAAAGGATCTGAACAAACCCGAGAAGTGAGAAGTGAGCCCACGTGAACCCAATGAGATTCAACAAGGTCAAGAGCAAAATACTGTGCCTTGATTAGAGCAGTCCTAAATACACACACACATACTGGGAGAACAACTCATTGAGGGCAGCCTTGCCATGAAGGATGAAGAGCTAGACATGAGCCAGCACTGTGCTCTCACAGACCAGAAAGCCAACAGTATCCTGGGCTGCATCAAAAGAGGGGAGGCCAGCAGGGAGAGGGTGGTAACTGTGTCCACCTACTCCACCTATGTAAGACCCCATCTGGAGTACTGCACTCAGGCCTGGGACTCCCAGTACAAGAAAGATGCAGAACTGTTGGAGTGGGTACAGAGAAGGATCATGAAGATGATCAGAAGGCAAGAGTACCTCTGACCTCACTTGGCATTCTGTCCTTAAAGGATGCTTATAAACAAGAGAGGAACCAACTTTTTACATGGGCAGATTATGATAGAACAAAGGGAATGGTTCTGAACTAAAACAGGACAGATTTGGATTAGATTTGAGGGGGAGATTCTTTACTCAGAAGGTAGTCAGGCACTGCAACAGGCTGTCCAGAGGAGCTGTGGTGCCCCTCCCTGAAAGTATTTGAGGCCAAGCTGGATGAGGCCCTGAGCAGCCTGAACTGCTGTGGGGCAGCACTGCCCATGGGTTGGAACTTGATGATCTTAAAAAACTCCTCCAACCCTAACCATTCTATGATTCTATGGCTCCCTTGGAAATGTCACCATACATGTTTGTCTCCAACTAAACTCTCATATTTGTGCGTCCTACAAAAATAACTATGGTGATATATTTTCCTCTTTAATTTTTTTTTTTTCCTCCTGTCTAACAACTAATGAGCATTTTTGAACTTGTTAGAGAAATATTTCTGAAATACAGAGTTATGCCCCATCTGTAAATTGTTCAGGATTGTATCAAAATTATTGTTTGGTAAACAATCACAAATGAGAATTTGAAATATTTAAAATTTTCATGACATTTAATAATGTCTAGCAACATTTCAACTGAATTAGAAATCACTAAAATTACACTTCCTTTATATCTTGGGATGTATGAATGCAGATTTAATAGGAATAATATAGAAACAATTCCGGAAAAAAAAAAATCAAGAAAATATTTTAGTTCACTCAAATCTCTTCTAATTCACAGCATATCAAAATTAATTTTCAGATATAAGGTGTGGCTTCTTTTCAAAGCCTAGTTATGATATCCTGGACACATTATATGCCTTTTAATATGACTGAGTACCATTCTACAGCAACTGCGAGTGGAAGTCAAACTGGCTGAACAGTATCTCTTCAACACTGGTGTCAAAGGAAGGATACCTATGTAAACATACAGCGCATAAACATACACTGAGCCTAACACAGGTGGTGATAGCAAGTCTGAGCGAGAAGTAATGGCACACAATAGAAACAACCAGAGGTCACTTCATTTGACCCTTCTTGTTTACCCTATGTTTTTCATTAAGAACAAAGCAAAGGTGAAATTGGATTCAGATCCTCAGAGAGAACCTGAATGTACCCCAAACCAAATTAGAACAACTAATGAGCAACTGAAAGACATCAAAGCAGAAAAGAGATGAAAATCCCATGAAATGGGATTCATGGGATTCATTTCAATCTGGAGAAGAGAAGGCCCCAGGAAAATCTGATAGCAGCCTTTCAGTATCTAAAGGGGAGCTACAAGAAAGAAGGGTACAGACTCTTTAGCAGGGCCTGATGTGATAGGACAAGGGGAAACGATTCCAAACTAAAAGAGAGGAGTTTTAGACTGGATATAAGGAAAAACTGTTTTACAATAAGGGTGGTAAGGCACTGGAACAGGGTGCCCAGAGATGATGTGGATGCCCTGTCTCTGGAGATATTTGAGGTCAGGCTGGACAGGGCTTTGAGTGACCTAACCTAGCTGTAGATGTTCAGGTTCACTGCAGGGGAGTTAAACTAAGTGATCTTTAAGGGTCCCAACTCAAACAATTCCATGACAGCAAGGCAATGTGAGGACCATGCTGTAGATGCATCTGCTGTACCTTCATGCCCAGGATAATGGATAATTAAGATCTAGCTAGGGCATATCATCTGTTCCTGTCACCTAAGTGTCTTTCCTTAGAACTGAAAAGAGGGAAAGAAGAGGGAAAGAAGAAAAAGCTAGGATCTTGTCTGAGGCAGCAGCTAGACTGAGGATAGAATCTTCTACAGCCTGGGAGCAGAAAGCGTGTCCCTGGCTCTGTTGCAGCCAAAGAGACAAGGCACTGAACAGAAGTGCAAAATCCTCCATCATGATGTACACAAGTCTCACTACAGTAGAACAAAAGTACTTATGTCATATATGAACAACGTCATTCATATTCATTACCTGGCAATATGTATACTAACCTAAGTCTCTGCAACCACAATACTCAATACATCATGCAAATCCCCTTTCCAGAGGAAAACTAAACAACCACAAACCAATCAACAAACCAAACAGCAAAAGGAGGAAAGGATGAGTGTAAATGGGTGATTATTTAAGACCCCTATCAAGGGAACATAACCATATTATTCCCATGTAACAGATCCGAGGCTTCACTGAAATGTGAGATGTGCCAAAAGATTCCATAGACTTTTAGCACAGCCTTGAGCCAAAGCAGCATTGAGATACATGTTTCTGCTGATAAATGAGGGTGAGAACAATACCTGCATTTACCAGAAGTGGGACAGATTTTGTATTCTCAGACAAAGCTCAACCACCAATCTTTCGCTTTGATGTTACTGTAGTAGCTTACAGGGCTATTAAAATGATATGTTATTGTTTAGTAAGTGTTAGCACTTACTTAACAAGGTAAGGCTTGAAAACACAGATGGGTTTCAATTGTACAAAAGAACAGTTTTTAGAGCAATAAATAAAAGCCAAGGACTCCCATGTGTAACAAGCAGTATTACCATCACACCTGGAGATACAGCAGAAAGAAACATTTAAAACACCAGGATAGCCTCTGACAGCTGTAGCTTATTTGCTGCATCTCCTTCTTCTAATGAGGTCAAAATGAAAGCTGAATCTTAGTTAAAGCCAACAATCACCTTTCAGCACTGCCTGACCACTCCAGTGCAAATTTTCACAGCTTTTGCTCTCAACCACACACACAAACAAAGACACATGACACAGAAGAAGAAATTAAACTGTTGCATGCTACTAGCTAGTTCTCCTAGCAAATCTCCAGCACTCGTTGGTATACTTCCATAAGGTGTAAGCTGTGCTTTAAAAACCTTGCTTGAAGAAATCTTTGCCAATGCCTGTATTTTAAAGGGGTGGTCAGCACAGACAGGGAGGTGATTGTCCCCCTCTACTCTGCTCTTGTGAGCCCCATCTGGAGTACTGTGTCTGGAGTAAAAGAAAGACAGAGATCTTCTAGAGATGGTCCAGAGGAGAGCCACAAAGGCATCAGGGGGCTGGAGCACCTCCCCTACAAAGACATGCTGAGGGAGCTGGGCTTGTTGAGCCTGAAGAAAAGGCGGCTGTGGGGTGACTTCATTGCAGCCTTCCAGCACCGAAAGGGAGCCTACAAACAGGAGGGGAATCAACTCTTTGAAAGGGTAGATAACTGCAGGACAAGGGGAAATGGTTTTAACTTGATGGAAGGAAGATTTAGGTTGGATGCCGGGGGGAAATTCTTCACAGAGAGAGTGGTGAGGTGCTGGAACAGGCTGCTCAGAAAGGTTGTGGATGCCCCGTCCCTGGAGGTGCTCAAGGCTGGATTGGATGGGGCCCTGGGCAGCCTGGTCTACTATTAAATGGGGAGTTTGGTGGCCCTGTATGTGGCAGGGAGGTTGGGGATTCATGATCCTTGAGGTCCTTTCCAACCCAGGCCATTCTGTAAAGAAGACTGTCAAGTCTATTTAGGCTTAGCATCTACGTAAAGAAAGCATTACAAAATCCAACACGAGCAGCAACATTTTTTTGTCATTTAGAAACATTCTTTTTAAACAAATCAAACCATATTTTCATTATCTGTAACTCAAATGCTCCTCTGACTGCAAGAGGAAATCAAATTAATCTGGAAGTGATTATAAATAACATTAAGTAATCTATTCTTTTAATCCAACCTGAATGAAATGCAGATGTTAATGGCACCAATGATGAGAAGTGAATTAAAGTAGGATTAACAGTATCAATTAGCTAAGGTATTATCAGTATTACAGATACACATTTTAATGATATACTATCAAATAGAGGGATGCTAAATCAACTGTAAATTGTGGAAATGGAGCTCTGATCTATTCTACTTTTAACCAAGAAATACCACTTTATTGTTTTTAAGCATTAGGAGTAAAAATACAAAAATGTGGAATATGGATGGGAGTGGTAGCCATTAACAAGAACATACAGAAAAGAATTAAACGATCACATATATGAAATTAAGTTACTGATCGTCTCCTATGAATATAGAAATTCCAAATGCTAAGAGAGAGTTGAAAACAAATCTAATATAGCCAAAATTGTTTTACAATGTTTTTGCTTTCTTCTAACCTACCTCTTTTTTTTCTCTACCAGCTGTCTGCAGATCTCATGCCACCGGGTATTCAGATTTGCCAGTTGCTCCTTCAGCACGTTAGCATCTGCTGCTGATGACTGCTCAATAATTTCTTCACCAGTTACATTCAGTGTTCTGACAACAGTTTGCTGTCGCCCAATGCCATCCTGCAGCTCCTGCAATGTAACCAACACATACACATATTCATAAAAATGTCAAGCATGAAAGAAAATACTTCATCGCATACTGACCATATGGAAAGAGGTAAATACTTTCGTATTTACTCTCCCCTAATTCCAAATAGAAAAATCCAAAGCCAAATAGACTATAAGGTATCTTACAAAGTTTGGGTTTTTTTTGTTTTTTATTTTAACACACATCTTTCAGGTTGTTTGTTGTTGTTAGTTTTTGTTTAGTTTTCTCTATATTCTTCTCTGATAAAGATCATAGCAATAACACTCTGCAGATCATTTTGTAAGAAAGACTTGTGAATAAATTTGCTTCTAGAGCCTGGAAGGTATACACTCTTTTCTGTTGTTTTGCTTTCTTCCTTTTTTTTTTTTTAAATAGCCAATTATACAATCAATAAATGTACGGAGGTTAGGCTAAGTAGGATTATCACAGTGGAAAAATGATAAATGAAAAATGCTCACTGGTGCTGTACACTCACAATAAACTCCACAAGGAGCAATCTCCAGAAGAGATCCTTCCTCAGTGGCAGTCAGCACTTAAATAGGTCTAGAAGTGCAGCCAGGCTCCACCCCTTCCGGTAGCACAGCTGAATTGCCTTCACCTGTGCTCCCATGGCTGACTCAATGCTTGCCTCAGGTGGTCAATCAGAGGTTCAAGCCATGAACAACAGTTCCCATAAAATGAAATGAATGAAATATTGTGAAGAAATAACACAAATCAGCAAATAAGAAAATGTTTCAAGAGCATTTCCAAAACACATTTGTCTCTGACTGCAAGAAACTTGATAAACCTTTCTGTGTGGGAACTACACTCCTAAGGAAGTCTATTACTTATGCAGTTTCTATTTACAGAACAAAATTCAGAACTACGAAAGACAACCAAGATAGACTATTTTCCAAGTTTTACTAATTGTATGTTTTATTATTAGAAGTCTACCATACAGTTCACTTCATTTTCAAAACAAATAATAAAAAAAAAAACACAGTTCTGAATCTATAGCTTAAGCATTGAACACAGTGCTTGTTCAAGAAAGTATGTATAAATAAATAAGGAAATCAATCATTTCCTATTCTTAGTCATCAGTAGAGCGTGAGTAATTTTTACCATGTAATTCCTCAAAATGTCCAAGCAGAGAAATGTAAAATCATTTTCAACAGCTCACTGCTAAAATAAGCTGAAACACTCTGGGACTCATATTTATAGGTTTACAGACCAAACAATCTCAAAAAAGAGTATTTGAATAATGTCTATAAAAAAAGAACTTTCAAGTTCAGTCTGAAACTAGTTTTTTTATTATTATTATTATTATTATTATTATTCCAGTAGAAACCATGTATTTTAGCATATAATACTCTGGAACATACTATTATATGCTTGTTTTGTCTTTCTACCAGTAAAATATAAATTAAAGAGAAAGTAAAACTGCATATAAACATCAGATATGAAATAGTTAAACTTGGCAGAACACAGATTTGCAAGAACATAAAAAAATAAACACAATGGCTGTTCATACATTTTATTTCTGTATTTATCTTGCCCATTAGATCTTCAGCTATGACACTATGAAAGTTCAGAAATTCAATCATACTTGAACTGAACTCTTTATAACATGACCACACCTCAGCTGACAATTACTAACTCATTAGACTGCAGAAAGTCAATTGTATGCCCTATCCCAACTTTTGCACAGATTTTAAATATGCATCAACACAGCACAAACTGGGACAAAGTGATCAGTGTTAATAATCCACTGTAGCACATACTCACAGCTCTAGGCAGGAGTTACATTTTAGGTCGAGATTTACACTGTCAGGACTAAGCTTATTCTTATTACAAATTCTCTTTGGTTTTCTTTCAGATTTTTTTTTTAGGTTGCTACAAACGAGAGCCCTGTGAAAAAATATTGCTTTCTTTGGTACCCTTCAGTAAAGCCATTATTCCTTTTTTTTTTTTTTTTTTTTTTTTCCTCTAAACTCTTCATGGCTCACAGTTTCAGAATAAACAAGTAGCAGAGCAATGAGCATAATGCTACAGTACCCTGCATACTGATTTATTATGTTGCAATAGGATGAGAAAGTTAGTACTTCCAAAGCGACAAAATCATTTCTTCTGGATCCCAGCAAGCTGCAATATTCCAGTCACCTGGTACCCCACTGGATCCAAGTCTCCCAGCGCACCTCAGAACATTTGAAGATTTAAGACAGCATTGTAATAAGTTGCAAAGGAAAGCGTGCAGGTGATTTCTGCATCTTTTCAAAGACTCCACCACCTCTCTGCACAACCAGTTTCAATGCTCTGTCACTCTCACAGTAAAGAAGTTCCTCCTCTTACTATGCTACAGTGATGGGATTTGGTAAGTCAGGCTGATGGTTGGGCTTGATTATCTCGGAAGGAATACTGACACTGAACCTGCTTCATGTAGTTTCATTTGGCATTTCACTCTTGCACACAAAAATGGCAAAATGAAAGGGCACACTGCCCTTTGAATTCACAGCTTACTGAGAAGGCTACCTGATATACTTATACTTGCAATTATAGTTTCTAATCACTTTATGAACTCAGTGAGCAAACTAACCTAATTAAAAAATGACATGTTTATACAGTATTAGAAATAAAACAACTCAGAAGAGACTCAACATCATCATATTAATACAGAGATAATCACCATTTTGAGTGGATTGCTGATACTTGCATGTATTCTGCTTTCAAAATGTATAGTTTTTGAATACTAAGAAAAACAGATCATATCATGCACACCCATTATTTGGATTTTTCTATTCTCGAGACCTTAAAACTGCCTAGACATTCACATAGTATTCTCTTTAATCAATTTCCAGAAGGACCTAGATAGGCTTTAGAGGTGGGCCCACGCCAACCTCATGAAGTTCAACAAGGCCAAGTGCAAGACCCAGCATGTGGGTAGTGGCAATCCCAAGCACATACAGAAGTTGAGCAGAGAATGGCTCAAGAGCAGCTCTGAGGAGAAGGGTTTGGGAGTGTTGGCTCATGAATGACTCAGCATGAGCTAGCAATGTGCACTTGCAGCTCAGAGACTCAACTGTATCCTGGGTTCCTGTATCAAGAGAAGCATGACGAGCAGGTCGAGGGAGCAATGCTGCCCCTGTATTATGTCCTCATGAGAACCCACCTGGAGTACAGCATCCAGTTCTGGGGCCTCCAACACAAGAAGGACATGGAGTTGTTGGTATGGGTCCAAAGGAGGGCCATGAAGATGATCAGAGAGCTGGAGCACCTCCCCTGCAGGAACAATCTGGGAGTGTTGGGACTCTTCAGCCAGGGGATGAGAAGGCTCTGGGAAGGCCCCTCTTATAGTGGCCTTCCAGTACCTGAAGGGGGCCTACAGGAAAACTTGGGAGGAACTTTTTATAAGAGCATGTAGTGACAGGACAAAGGGAAATGTCTTTAAACTGAAAGGATGTAGATTTAGATTAGATATTAGGAAGAAATTCTTCACTGTGAGGATGGTGAGACACTGGAACAGGTTGCCCAGAGAGGCTGTGGATTCCCCCTCTATGGAACTATTCAAGGCCAGGCTGGATGGGGCTCTGAGCAACCTGGTCTAGAGGGAGGCGTCCCTGCCTATAGCAGGATATGTATGTAGGATGATCTTAAAGATCCCTTCCAACCCAAACCATTCTATGATTCTATGAATTCTTTTTTTTTTTTTTTTGTTAGTGATTCATAAACAGATTTACCTAAAATGAAAAATTGCGCACACTATTTCAGAAGAACAAAAAAAAAAAAACCAAAAAAGGTGTTACATATTCCTGTTCTGTCTCCCTAAAAAAAACCAATTCCATCATTTTTCCCCTTCTTTTTTCCTTTCTGATGCTGCTCTTCTTTTTGTATTTTCATTTGGTGGCTTTATTATTCATTGCCATTAAATTTCTCCTTACTCTATTTCTTTTTCTTTTTTTTCTTCTAGTCTCCCACGCAATTCTGTGACTTAGCTTTCCCAAACTCCAACCAAAATTCAGAAAAACCACCTGCAAAGGAGTTCCTGAAGCTGATCCTACTTCCAAACTCACCACACATAGCTACAAAGGTGTGTTACTTTCTGGGGCTGCCATCCTTGTACTTTGGTACATTTAATGTACCTTGGTACATTTAAATTTGCTTTCACTGTTACTCCTCTCTTTTTCTCTCAATCTGTCTTCTGCAATACATTTAATTATATGCATCACTCAGGGAGCCAAAAAGAATTTTTCCTGAAGAAAGATGATCAATGTATGCCTCAAGGTTAGATTGTTAACAAGATGCATGATGATGCTCTGTTTAATGACATCGAACAGTCAGACTGTGCAAATTCTACACAGCTGTGCATGTACACGTAGGAGACACTTTTACATCTCAAGAGCCAACAGGTAGTAACTCTGGATGCTAAAGATGTCTACACCTTCTGGGGAACAGGATGATTCTTTGTGAATCGCCCTGTAACACACACAGTTGAAATACAGCCATGTATGGCTGTGGATTCAATCACAGTATTTTACCTCAGCTAACAAAGTGAACTTGAACAATACATTCATCACAATGATTCTGCACTGAAATTTGATTTTCTTTGTACAACCCCTGACTGTGCCTTATTACACAGAATCACACAGAATCACCCGGGTTGGAAGGGACCTCAAGGATCATGTAGTTCCAACCCCCCTGCCTGGCAGGGCCACCAAACATACACATTCAGATCAGGTTGCCCAGGACCCCGTCCAACCTGGCCTTAAACACGTCCAAGGACGGGGCATCCACAACCTCCCTGGGCAGCCCGTTCCAGGGCCTAACCACTCTCCTTGTAAAGAACTTCCCCCTAACATCCAACCTAAATCTTCCCTCCTTCAACTGGGGTCCATTTCCCCTAGTCCTGCTATTGTCAGCCCTTTTGAAGAGTTTACTCCCCTCCTGGGTGTAGGTTCCCTTCAGGTATTGATAGGCTGCAATGAGGTCACCCCGCAGCCTTCTCTTCTCCAGGCTGAACAAGCCCAACTCCCTCAGCCTGTCCTCATAGGGGAGGTGCTCCAGCCCCCTGATCATCTTAGTCGCCCTCCTCTGGACCCTTTCCAAAATCTCTTTCTTGTACTGAGGGCTCCACACCTGGACACAGTACTCCAGGTGGGGCCTCACAAGAGCCGAGTAGAGAGGGACAATCACCTCCCTGTCCCTGCTGACCACCCCTCTCCTGATGGAGCCCAGGATCCCATTTGCCTTTCGAGCTGCCAGAGCGCACTGCTGGCTCATGTTCAGTCTCTCGTCCATCAGGACCCCCAGGTCCTTCTCTGCCGAGCTGCTCTCAAGGACCACTCCTCCCAGCCTGTACAGGTGCCTGGGGTTCTTCCGGCCCAAATGCAAAACCTTGCACTTTGCCGTGTTGAACCTCATTAGGTTCACCCGAGCCCAGCCCTCCAGCCTGTCAAGGTCCCTCTGAATGGCATCCCTTCCTTCCACCGTATCAACCGCACCATTCAGCTTGGTGTCGTCAGCAAACTTGCTGAGGGTGCACTCAATTCCCTCATCGATGTCATTAATAAAGATGTTAAAGAGCACCGGTCCCAAGACAGACCCTTGGGGGACACCACTTGTTACCAGCCTCCACCTGGACATAGAGCCATTGACCACCACCCTCTGTCTGCGGCCTTTCAACCAATTGCTTTATCCATCGGGTCGTCCACCCATCAAATCCACTTCCCTCCAATTTGGAGATGAGGATGTGGTGGGAGACCATGTCAAAGGCCTTGCTCAGGTCCAGGTAAATGACATCGGTCACCTTCCTTTCGTCCACCAATGCTGTCACTCCATCATAGAAGGCCACAAGATTAGTTAGGCATGACCTTCCTTTGGTGAAGCCGTGCTGGCTGTCTCGGATCACATGCTCATTCTTTATGGGATCGAGCATGTTGTCCAGGAGGATCTGTTCCATGATCTTTCCAGGCATGGAGGTGAGACTCACCGGCCTGTAGTTCCCCGGGTCCTCCCTGCTCCCCTTCTTGTATATGGGAGTGACGTGACCCTTCCTCCAGTCATCCGGGACCTCACCTGACAGCCATGACTTCTCAAATATGATGGAGAGCGGCTCGGCAACCACCTCAGCCAGCTCCTTCAGGACCCTGGGATGCACGCCATCCGGCCCCATAGACTTGTATTCATTCAGTCTATGGAGGCACTCTCAGACTTGCTCTGCCCTTACAGTGGGGAGGGATTTACCTCCTTGGTCCCCACATAGAGGTTTGGGGATGCAGGGCTCAGGGACGTGAAAAAGACTAGAATCCTGGCCACCAGTGAAGACCGAGGTGAAGAACTCATTCAGCACCTCAGCTTTCTCTTCATCTGTTGAAGCCAGTTCTCCTTTTAAATTTACCAAAGTAGGTACGCCTGTTTTGGCCTGTCTCTTCTGGCCAATGTACCTGTAGAAGGTTTTCTTATTGTTTTTCACGTCCCTTGCCAAGTTCAGTTCTGCCTGCGCCTTGGCTTCCCTGATACCACGTCTGCAAGTCCAGACAGCATCCCTGTACTCTTCCCAGGTGACACAGCCTTGTTTCCAGAGCTTGTACACCCCTTTCTTCGCCCTCAGTTCTCTCAGCAGGTCCTTGCTGAGCCATGCCGGTTTCCTACCTCGCCTGCCCACTTTCTTATTCAGAGAAATGGAGACCTCTTGTGCTTCCAGGAGGGCATCCTTGAAGAGCAGCCAGCTCTCCTCAACATCCTTGTCTTTGAGGGCAGCGCGCCAGGGGATCTTGGCCAGCAATCCATTGAGTAGCTTGAAGTCTGCTCTTCTAAAGTTCTTCTAAAGTTCTTATTCTTGGCTTAGACAGCTGAGTCTAACTTTATTTTGTCAGGAACAAACAATAAAACTGACAAAAAGCTATTCTATCCAAGCCAGACCCACATCAAACAATGTATGCCACATTAAAATTTATTTAATTATAAAAGTTTATGATACTTCAGTTTCATAGATTTTTTCGATTTTTAAACATCAAAAGGATTTTGTTTGCTTGTTTTTTGTTTTTTTTTTTGCTTTATGACAGCTTATTTACAGTACAGTATCCATACTGTGATACTAATACTGCACATCTACTAAAATAAACATCACAAAGAGTTAGTTATCCTTTGAGTAATTTTTTACTGAGAAATTGTGATTAAACTTTTCATAGGGAAGGAGGAATAAATTAATTAAATAAACAATTTGACATCCAATATCAAACAAATCTATGCCTTCGCACCACCCTTTTTGCCTCATGCCCTTCACCACGCTTATGACAGCTGACCAGACAATGTGACGAAAAGATAAATTATTTTCTTGTACTGATTAAAATACTAAAAAGGAAAAGTTTTGAGTAGATGATGACTTGGATTAAATCAATTTGATGGATTAGACTCATTTCACATATTATGTAAATTAAACATTCATCAGAGTTCATACCCTGTTACCTAAGAGAGTATCAGAATGGCATAATTCATCTGACTGTAGTTGTTATTTCTTAGTTAACATGTACATCTATCATGCAATTCTTTCTGCAATCTCATTTCCTTTTGTCAGTGAATGCAACAGCATTTCACTGTTAAGCATAATCAGAAACCATTCTACTAGCAATCTAACCAGCACTTTCTTCCTTTCACTGTAGCAGACAAATGTGCTCAACAGTAATTTATTGTTATGGAAAAGCCCTGTAGCAACACGAAGAAAAACACAAACAAGCTTCTAATTCCTGTCAGAAGCCCTTGCTGGCACAAAATGTTTTAAGAAAAAAAAAATATGTTATATTGCCTTTCCTTGATTTAGGGTAAGCTTCAGATCCTAAAAGCATGTAAAGGTACTGTGCACCAATTTCAAAAATATGTAGTCTTGAATTTGACGTTAATGTGCTATTCTCCATTCATCTACGTAAATCTTTCCTCTGCATTAAAATGTATAAAAACATAAGATTGACATAAAATAGCCTACCAGATGCAGCAATATAAATCAGAGAACTGTGAAAGCATTTGGAGGAAAATTATCCTTGCAAGTGTTCAGTTAACCACAATGAATTTATCCATTAAGTATATGTACCTCTGCTCAAGATCATATCAGAAATAAGGAAGAAATTAATTTTCCAGGCAGTTAAATCAAATTGATTTAATCTGGAGACACATTACTGGCACATTGTTGGGATTAAAACATTCAATAAAGAGTATAAATTGTTTTCTAGCAATTTTGCTATAAGCAACAATGCAGTGTTCATTATTACCCATGTGTTATGTTTGTTATTACGTTAACATTGCAAATCTTAATGAAGCTGATGGAGATGGAAGAAGAAAAAAAAATTGCACACATTTCCCAGGAGCTGACAATAATATAATGCAAAGTATTTTCTTAGTGTCAATTACAAAAATGATTATGGTTTGCACGTTATTATCACCTCTGTGAAAGGAGCAGCATTTGCAAGAACTGACAGTAGGCCCTGGTCAGATTAAACCTACAAAGCAGAAATGGGTTCATTTTCTCAGTTGTACTCTTTGTACATCAACTGTACATGAAAATCCAAAGGCAAAGTAAATTGCTGCAGATCAATTTTCTGATTAAATGATAAATACCATACGATAGCAGGGAAATTTCACTGTCATTTCACGAGACTTGAATTTTTAATAGAAAAAATTTCAGTATAAAAAAAGCTCATAAAATGAACTATTTTATTATTCTATTTGCTATTGTTAAAAAAAATGTATACTTGAGTTGGAATGCAAACTGCTTGGATAGTCTTATGAAACTACTGATTTGTCCTGCTTTGTACATACTTTATTCTTTCTATATATTTTGATGCAGTTTAATTACATAAACATCAAGTGTTGCCCCTGATGCACTGCTGACCATGTATGATTGCTACAGTACAGGAAGAAACTACTATTATCTATATATAACTATTATATCTATCTATCTATCTATATATATCTATATATCTATATATCACTATTATGCATCTTTACAATTATACATTTTATCAAAATAAATGGAGATATTCAATATTCCTAGTTAGCTAAAGGTTGCCAATCAGAAAAGTCACAAATTTGTTGAAAAGTTTTTATATCATCTATACTTTATCCCTTGACTGCTCCTTTTCCTTTCAGATGCTATCCATTCTTCACAAAACAAGGCGTAAATGCTGAAAATCCTGTACTTCATCTATAAAAGACCTTCAGCCTATCTTGCTGTTCTTCCAAAAATCCTTAGGCTACCTTAATTGTCTTGTATATGTCTTTACACTCAGTACAGTACAGTAATTCCAGGATTCTGTCACTGCTGCGGGTGCTGCTATCAATGATAACTGTAAATGCACCTCCAGTTCATACTAATACTATGGTGATTTTTCCCTTCATAATTAGCTCTTGAGAAACAGATACCATCCTGTAGGACTCATCACTATAAATTTTGCTAGGCTAGCATCCTGGTTTATGAGATCACTCAAAAGTGTTGTTTGATTTCATGTTCACTTTAATAAAAAAATAAGATAACCTGGATTTCTCTCTTCCTATAACAACTTTTTCTCATAGCATTAAACCTGCAGGAGTAAGAAAGGAAAGAAGTAGTCAAGGCATGCAAACTGAAGTTTTCCCTCACATATGCCTATTGTAATGTAACTGTAACGTGTCTTAATTTCCTTCTGTTTAGATTGTGATATTAGCTCTCAAAAATCTTCCAGATGCAACAGCTCATAAGTATGGTTCTAAAAGATGCCTTCTACCACCACAGAAAAAATTCAGATATATCTGTGCGCTACACTTTTGTCAGTGCTTCCTTTACCCTCGCTTGGACAAAAAGGTGCAAAGTACTTGCTGAATTTCAGAAGCACTGAAAAAGAATATATTGATAGTTCAGATCAAAGCTGACAACATAGTGATTCAATTAAAAATTATTTAGATAAATGGCATTGTCTTCAGACATTCAGGCATTGTCTTCAGACATTCTCACAATCAAACTCACTGCATGTGATTTAATGAAGATAATTACAAGGGATCAATATAAAAAAAGCATTGTTTCCCTTCCATTATTTTCCAGTAGGACATAATTTTAAAAATTGGCCATATTCCATTGAATTTGCATTTCATATTTGTTTCTAATGTCACACAAAATTGTTATGAAAGTAATTTCAGCACTAAACCGTAAAGTGCATGAACAGAGCTCTATTTTGTCTTTCCGCCCCAAATTACACAGTAGCTTCTTATTGGTACATTAATCCAATTTAATTTCGGAACGGATTCAGAAATACTGCAGGGAGAATGAAGACATTTTTCTGAAAAAATAAACCCCATTGCTAATGCATACTAACTGTAATGCTTCAGGTTAAATACAGAAAATTGAACTTTAAGTCCAAACCTACTCATGATTTTGTAGCACATCTCTGCTGCTCAGATATATTTTCACACTGCTGTAGCACCAAATTTAAAAACAAATTTCTATCAAACATTTCTATTTAACTCCATATATAACAGGACAACGTTGGGGCTATGGCCTGATTTGATATCATGTTTAATTTGCAATTTCTGGTAGCAAAACCATATTGACTTTCTACCTGTTCTACAAAGCTACTGTTGAGTAAGCAACGTCGACAGTAAGAAAAATATGGTCTTCACTCTTCAGTCTGCTTTCATTTATCACAAATCACAATACTCATATAGTAGTAGACACTAGAATACTGCAAATAACAATATAGCCTAGTTTCCTCAAAAATAGCCTATTCTTACATTTTCAAGAATATCAGAAACAGATGGAACTAATATCAGGCTTTTTTCTTTTAGTTAAATAAGTTATTATAACCCTCCTCAATGTGAACACCATTCTCTGTTTTTATACCATACCTAAATCAGTTTGATTTTTCTAAAACCAAAAGCGGATTTTTGACTACAAATTACTCACAGCTTTTTCTGACTTACACAGAAATTCCCATACTCCTGTCTAAGTTATTTCCTATATGCCTCTTCTGCTTTAAAAACTTGAAAACTGCTACTCATGTAGGGAACCTCCATACTCTAAGTACCACTCCTAGTCTTCAAGGCAGCAGCACTGAAATAAATAGATGTGGCTCACGACCCTGTTTCCCCTTCAGACGTGATATTCAAGCTGTTATATATTACCTCTTTCTCTTGAAATTACTAAACTGCCATTTGTCAGTGCCTTTGCCTCTGGAAAAAAATACCCATCGAATAAAAGCAGAAGACTAGAAACACCAGACAAGCTGCATTTATATATTTACTCTGCAGCTAGTCATTTATAGCCACCCTTTAAAACAAGCTACTGCAGATATTGCCCCTTTCAAGTATTTGGGATAATATTTATATAACTCTCACCTTCTAAATATTCATCTACATCTTTTACACTTCATTTTAAAGCAAGTTAAAATAACATACTTTTTTTTTTTTTTTTCATCAGAAGAAACTGCGCATAGCTTTTCTGCATCACTAATATAAAAAAATATTTTTTGACAGGCTTGAGAAATGTTTGTGGATACTTTTTCATTCTATGGAAAGTGTGCAAAATCCTTCCTGTACCAGATAAGATAGAAAAACCTGGCACTAAGCTAATAAAATCACACTGTGCCTACTTATAAGAGAAGTTAAAGTCCAAGAAATTTGGACACTAGTGGTCACTGTGCCTTGAATTGACTTCAACTTTAGCAAGTAATAATGTATCCTGGGCAGCACCCAGGAAGTAAAAGTGGCTTCTCTCTTAAGGACATTTCCTGTGGGAGACAAGGCAACAAGTTGGATTAGGCTTGCAACAGTTTAGACACAGGTGCAATTGCACAGCCTTAGTAACTTCAGCACATGTTTGCACTACGGCTTTGCATTAAATAATATCTGAGCAAACCGTGGATCCTGGTTCAAGAATATTTTGTGGACAAAACTCGAATATTGCCTGAAATATCAATTTGGTTAAAAACACAATAAGCCAAGCTGAACAGAAATACTTGTACTGGTACTTGCCCTAAGCCTCTGAGAAACACTAACTGGTAGGAGAAATTCATTGGTGAGGTACACACAAGTTCATAAGCTATCAGGTCATGTTCATCCTTCTCAGTTTTGATTTTGCTGCTCCTTTCCTTTGCCTTTCATATCTCCACTAATTCTGGCTTCGCCAGTGAATTGTTTTAGCTCTGTAATAGGGCTTCTTTCTTAGGAGTGCTAAAAAGGAGAGGAGTCTTTCCTTCCCATTTGAATTGTACTAATTTACAAAAAAACTGGCTTTACTGCCTGCCACAACCACCAGGGATGATTCTTTACCTTTGCCACAATTTGTATTCTTCCATATCTAACAGACTTAGCCTGTGTATCCATCTTGTTCCTTCTTCAGAATATAATTATAGCATTTGAGGTCTGATCTTTTATTAATTCCAAGTATTAATTCAAACGCCTTCCTAACCACACCAGTGCTGTTACTCAAGGGATATCTGATTTACATATTTCCATAATTTCATTTCTGATTGCTAAATTCATCAACTTGCTTCAAAGCAGTTGATATTATAAACATAATAAGACTTTCAGGAACTGATGTTCTTTGCATACTTAACGTTAACACATTTTACTCTGTACAACATGACGTTTGCCAAATACAAATCAATATGTTTATTGGGAAATTCACTTGCAATGGAAAACACGTATCTTGACATCCTTGTCTTTTGGGTGAAAAGAAGCAGCGAGAGTTTTACACATCAAGATGTAGGATAATTTTTTGTTGTTGTTGTTTCTGCTACCAAGTAAAACACCATACACTTTATCAGCATGAAAATGTTTCAATTCAATCCATGAAAATAAAATTTTAAAAAATAATAATAAATAAGTAGATTTCAATCCACTAAAAATCATCAAATCAGCTTTGATAGCTTCATGGCTACTCATTACTCTGCCCCTTAGTAATTAACCATAGAATCATAGAACAGCTCGAGTTGGAAAGGAACTCAAAGATCACCTCATTCCAACCCCCAGATCAGCTCTTCCTTACCTCTTCAAATATGGGCAATATCAAAACAGCTCCATCAAGTCTGAGAAAATACAGACAACTTCCAGACCAAGAAAAGGGAATCAGGAAGCAGAAGACTCTGCCTAAGCAAGGATCCAAGAAACATTTTAACTCCCTCTCTCTAAAGATGTGTTATTTCATAAATTTGTTATAAACACAAACAAAAAAAGGTCTTGTTTACATTTTTTTTCCCTTACTGAAACATTTAATAAAGTTATGCAGTTTACTAGAGATTTGGCCCATACAAAAAAAATGAAGTGGGAGTGTGAAGCTCTAAATTGTTTTACACATTCAGTTTGCCTAGCTCATGAATGCTGAGGGCATTTAGCAACTCTCTGAACAAGGTTTCTACAAAACAGTTTCTGGGGAAAAAAAAAAACACTGGTATTTCACTTATGTAAAGTTGCATGAGAAAGACACATATCAAATTACATAAAAATCTGTCAGACAATTTCTTACTTTCTAAAGATATCATGTCTTCTTAATATCAGGTATTAAAAAAGTTAATATTTAAATAGTCATAAGTACAGTTTTCCACGTTTAGAAAAGTCTGGACAGAATTAAAACAGTGCCACTCAAAGCTCACAGCAATCACAGCTGACCCCATCACTACATCTGAATACAAAACCAGTATGCCAATACTATATTAACACAACACTCCAGTTAAAAATAAATATATATTTTATAATAACAGAACTATTAGATAACAGATAATAAGGATTAATATCCTTATTACAATATAAATACAGTATTGATCATTTTACCTTCCAAGATGCAGTTTATAGAAGACCACTGTGTTTCACCAAGATTGCTTTTATTTATGAAACTTTGTGGAGTTTCCTTGTTTCTATTCCCAAATTTCTACCCTTAAATTTTACACCACCTTTCTATATTGGTTTATAGTTGCAATTGGCACATTCCATTTTGTATTAAATAAATACTTCCCTTTTAAAAGGAACAACTTATTTGTTTACAGACAAAACTATTTTACATGGCTTACATTTTTAATAAGTTTACCAAAGCCCATTATGCGTCATCAAAGACCAACTGGGACAGGTAGAACTCTTCATTTTAACCCTTCAAAAAACCTAAGGAAATAGTAAGTTTTACTATAAAGAAGAGCTCTGACTTGAAATAGGTAACAGTTTCTCCCAATGAGTTTAAAAATGAGTCCCCATATATGTATACTTTCATCTATTTATTTTGTACCCATACTAAAATAATACAAGAATAAACACACAAAAAAATATAACCAGAAATAACATCATGCCATGCCAGAAATCTACTAAAAATTATGTCAGAATCAGAGTTCTGTATTGCAAGGAGAAAGGAGAAAATGGTTATCATTCAAAGTAGTCCTTCCCATTCAAAATTAACATACTGATTTCTAGCTGAAAATCTTTAGAAATGTCAGTCAATAAATCAGTAGAATCTCACTTAGTAAGTTCAATAAAATAAACTGTTTTAAACTGTTTAATAAAGTTAACAGCTTAATAAATTACAAAGATAAAGGAAAAACCCATCAAATAAAATATACTTTGCAGCCTTCAAAACTGATCCAGCCCCTTAAAAAAGGAGGATGGATCAAACTCTACTTAACAGCCTCAAAAAATCTTGGTGCAAACTGAAGTGTTTATAGTTTCCCAATTCCACAATTCTGACCAAACTGCTCTTCTAACTGCACGTAATTATGCTACATCATCTTTTTTTAACATTTTGAACAAATATTTTTCTTCAATCCCCTATGACACTACGTATCCAATATATGGTATTATATTGTATCGGTTCCACAAAAGATTGGCTATGAAATTCTAATCTTAACATTAAATAGCAAAATATGCTTGGGTATAAAATCCACTCTCTATTTCTGTTTTTCTCCAAAATAACTAGCAGCTAAAGGATTGAGCAGGCATACCTTAGAGAATCCATCATGGTAAACACTTTTTCCAGGCATGGAAAAGAATATGCGATTCACTTTGATAGTACATAAAAAGAGCTTGCAGAAGTTTACCTTGCAATAATTCATAATCTTTCCTTATTTAAAAATCTGATGTGCGTATGCCAAAGGCTAAGCATTTCTCCTTTCAGTCATATTTGAAATGCTGCTCAACTCTCATACAAGGTTGAAATTACAAGGAATAGATTTTATTGCCTTGCCAAAATTAAGAAGCCTTAGCTCAGTAAGACCTTCCCTGTGACATCCCAGCAACTGCCCTACACACAGAAAAAACATCTGCACAAGACACCTGGTAGCTATTTGCAATCTACTTAACCACCTGTCTTGCAGTCTATCTCATCTACCATAAGCTGCCATGGGGAAGACAAAAAAAATCTGAATTATTCTGTAAGAATGGAACTAATGAAGCCTGTTTACAAACTGGCAACTTTTTACCCTCCTTGACCTTTATGCTTCATCCCTCCCATCACAACAGCTCCAGCTCTTCCACTTCTCACCAGGCCAGGCTGGGTAAGCTCATGATGTTCTGCTGGCCAAGATTCATTCACTCATTAGCTTGTGGGTTGCTTTGAAGGAACACAACTAACTTTTGACCTCTGTTTCTCAATGTCAGCACTGAATCATTTCCTACCCAACTATTGAAATACTAAGACTTGTAGGAGCTTATTATTTTGAAATCTCTACCTTCATTTCTGACTAAAACTGAATCAAGAATTCAAAAATCATTACAGATGGTGCAGTGAGAGACAGATGGACTGAATACAGACTGAGTGAAATCTCATGTATTTACACAGAAAAACAGGCTGAAAACTCTGTCCCATTTCAGCAGTGTGGGGAAAAAAATGGAACCTGAGTGGAGTACTCAGAGCAGAGCCCCAGTCTTTGCTGCATGTTTAGGTGGGCAGGAGACACTCATCCACACCTGAGGCTAACACTCTGGAAAGCAAGTGAGAAAAACAGCTTACATGAAGTTCACATGCAACCTCATCATGGCTTTTCTGTTCTCCAGTTTGTGGGACAGTTGAGGAAGATTTTTGTACAGAAATTTCCTACTGTGAGTCTGCCAGAAGTCTTAATATCAAAATAAAATACTGTTATCAATCTGCCACCTGAAAATGCCTCAACAGTCATAATTATCAAATCTCTGGTTCTCAAATACATACCCTTGAATTAAAGTGTTTTCTTGTCATTAATTACTGTATAAGAAAACAGCAAATAACATGAAAGAGATGTAAGTCATATTTCTTTGCATAAATTCAGGCAGACAAGTATCAGCCATTTCTGGCTGATGAACAAATCAACTAAAATGCATGAGATCAGTAAATTTAAAAGGAAAACAAAGTCTACTGTCGTTGCCAAAACCCTACAACCCAGATTACCTTTGTTTTTGCCTTTATGTAGTTGGGAATATCCTAAACACATACTTATTTCTATGAGAAATAGTCTTGAAGCATGTGTGGAGTCCCACACTGCATGACAGATATGCTCTAAATCTTGATTACTTCCCTTGTCCTTATTAAGCGTGCTGCTGCTTGTCAAACTAAAATCTCCTTAATATGAAAATGTATTATGAACATAACATTGGCCCAAATAGGACGAAAGTTGATGCCATTTCTGGTAAGAAGAGAAACAATTACCTGCAAAATGGAGATAAGAGGAGTCTCAATTCACTGATGTCTTTCACAGTTTATTTTACATGAATCTAAGCATTCACAAGACAGAATAGAATGTAAGATTTGATTTCTTTAGAGGCTTCAGGTGAATGAGAGACCCACTTTCCCTCATTCTAGACTCTGCTTTCAGGACTAAAAATAATTGTGTCAAGTACAAACAATGACAAAAGGAAGTTTTTTCAACTTTCCCAATTCCTGATACTGGCCAAAAGTATAGTGTTGGTCCAAAGAAAATCTGTAAAGACTGAAGTTATGTAATTCATTCTTCTACTGGTGAATCCACATGATATCTATTTGTCTCGGTAAATAACCACACAGGAATGATGGCAGGAGGATGCTTCACAGAGGATTGTCAGTAATAACACGCACAACGCAATGGGACTTTAATCGAGAACACAGCTTTTGTAAGTTATGTACAATCTTCAACATACTCTGCAGACACTAGGAAACACAATTCCTTTAGACCAGAGATTGTGGTCAAAATACTGTGGTTTTCTTTGCAGTGTACTTGATCTCCATTAGAAAGTTAAGTCAGACTACTTCAAGGGGAATGCTTTGAACCCAAAAAAAGAACATGGTAAGAAACAAATCTATAAATAGAAATCAATATTTCAGAAAACTGTCCTAAACCAAGGAGAGCATTGTAGCCATTTTGTTGTTTGAAATTGCTAATTATAAGTCATTTGTGCAATTTCTAAGAGAAGATGGGAACTTCTGCCCTCACAGACACACATTCTGTAGCAGGTTCCTCACTTACAGGCCCCAAGGAGGGAGGGGGAAATTAAATTACTGACTCAAATTGCTTCTTGGAATCACCGTAAATGCAATGCAATTCAGTTTTCATTATAACAAAAAGAGGTGAGCTATTTTTCTCCTCTTTGAAAACATTTTGGGTTTTGAATCATTCGAATAATTCTGAATCAGTAAAAGCTTACTTGGTAGTTTAAGACAAGAAGTTATATTTACTTCTGTTGAAAATACAAAAAATACACTGAATTATAAAATCATACCTCTCCCTCCTGCTTTTAAGTACCATCATCTCTTCTAGATCTCATCTGCGTTTATCAGCTCAGCAGAGGGGAAGGATCTTCCCCAGGAAACTAAGAACACATCTTCGTGAGACATAAATGCACTGTGGCATGGTCATTCCTTTTCACGGACTACCTTGGACCTCACCCTTGCCAAGCTTTGACACTTGTCTTTCTGAAAAGACACTGCAGCTGGAGTACTGAGCTAAAAATAGCATGTAAATAAATCAGGCTTTAAAGATGAACCATTCTTTCTATTGATCACTGAGAAAATTCCAGATATGGCAAAGAACAAAAAACTAGGGCACAGATGAAAAGCAAACCTTTTTCCCACTCGTGACTCATGGTGTTAAAACATTAGCAGGCTTATTTCCTAATCTGGGGAAGGCAGCTAAAGTATATTTGTACTGCTTTCTCATTTGCATTACAAGCTTCCACCAAATATGTTAATGCACTTTATAGAATAGTATATAGCTCTGCTGCTTAAACTACATATAAAGAAATTTACAATTGCTAATTTAGAAACATAGTATAATGTATATTCATTCCTTTAAAACAGCAACAAAGAGATACTTTGCCTTGCTATTCTTATTCCTTCACTGAAGTCCCAGAAAAGTTTATAAGTTCTTATTTATGTAGATTTAAGAAAAGGTAATAGCAAATTTAGGATATTTTCCTTTCCTTCTTATTTTCTCTGATGTATTTTCAAAAGCCTTTTACCAACACCGATTGTATTTTCAGAATTCTCTACTGCTAAAAGAAATGGCAGAGTAGTAGACTTACTCAAATTCAGCAATTAAAAGTCTTACTCGTATACTCAGCGCATGCTTGAAAACATCATATTGCTCTTCTGTGCTGATGTAACAAAGCATTTATAACAAACTCCTTTATCCAAATTTGGAATCATAAGGATTTCACAATGATACCAATATTAATATCTTTTTCCTGGACATCATCAATGCATATGACTCAGAAATCAAAGTACCTCAAGCTCATGTTGGAGCAAGGCCATCACAAAGGTGAAACATGCTGATTTTTAGCTTTGCTGACAGCTTTTGGTTACCTTTATTTCAGTTTTAACTTCTGAATCTTACTATTAAATTGCTTAAGCTTCTGTCTCTTGTCCTGTTACATAACTGTTGTCATTGTAATTCAGTTAGCCACATTTCTAAAGGAATAAACAAAGTACATGCTTTTTAAACACTGTTTTAACTCAGAGATACTTTTCATCTCCTTCTGTTAAAGACATCCATTACATTTTGAGTTTATGACAGTCACCTCTCAGAGACATTCCCATTTGTTTTCTAGCTTTCTCTAGATACCCAGCATAAAGTTGCTTTCTGAAAAGCAGCCTAGAACTTACAAGTATTATTTAAAAAAAAGAACAAGATTAGCTAGCATCATTAATCCTTCATAGAAGCACGGTCCCTTAGCAGGTGATTATAAATCTGCCTGCAGATGTTCAAAGCAAGACAGTGCTTAAAGACTGAGGCAACCACCTACCCCTTAACTGCACTCACATCTTCACTACAGGAGGAGGAAAAGAAGACTGAGGAGGAGGAAAAGAAGACTGCTGCTAATTATGTCAGAAATGTTTCTCCCTCACAAAAAAAATCAATCTATGCTTAGGTGTGCAGAATATCACCCCAGTGTCCACTCTCACAGGGACTGTAATTGATAGACAGACTTGTTTTGTTTCCGTCACGTTTCTGTCCATTTTTTCCCCACTACGTGGGAAAAAATTCTGTATCACAGCCTTGATATGGAGAATACCAATTTAGAGAGCATTAACCAATTCAGATTGAAAATAACACTGCAGACAAATTTCAAAAAGTTTGACAAGTCTGAAAAACAACTGACCAACTTTTTAGAATTACTTTTATTTTCATTCCTCTTCCTATTTTCAGCTGAAATATAGTCTATCTGAAAAAAAGAGTCCCTTGACAAAGTAGGGACACTAATGAGAACCCATGTTTGGACTTGAGAGCCAGCATTATACAATACTTTGCACCACTGCCATCTATTTTCAACATACAGTTACTAGTTGTGCCAGGTATGGCTTAGAGCTCAAGGGAGCTAAGGAGGAGTTTCTCTAAACCTGCTTGACAGACAGTTAAAAATAAAAATAAAATAGAGAATAGCAGAAAATTAGAAGCCCTATTAATATTACACTTTGGAGTACCACTATTACAAAAGACAGTCTGATTTATGATAGAGGAAATAAAAAGGTAACACTCATTCATTCCCTCAATCCTGTCCAGAGAACCTGGTTACACAAAGTAATTGCAATCCACATTAAGTATGAATGTGGTTAAAACCTCCAAGTGAACACACCAGGCAGCTGCAATGTGCAGAGAGAGGCAACCCAACCGCAAAAGTTGGTTCCAGTGTGAAGCATCAATTGCTCACAGCTGCCCGAACTACCTTCCATCACATCAGTCCCTGTGTAGGTGATTCTGCAAAGACTCAGTAGGGAGCAGACACACATATTCAGGTGGAGTGCTCAGTGCTCACATCTCATAGGTTATCTGAAAATTAAGACTCCTTAAGAATGACTTCTGTTGTCAGAGAAAAAGAGTACAAAATGTCGGAGTGTTTTCACAGATCTTTGTTGTTCTTCCTCTGAGATGAGCCCATCTGGAAAATTCTCCACCTAGTTTTTATTTGTACATGATTATGCAGGAGAGGTACAGCATCATCTTTTCTCATTAAAAAATACAACATTTGCATGAGGGTTTTGGAGTAAAATTCTACCTATTCATCATAATTTCAGAAACTCATGACAGCACTGCAAAGCTAGTGCACTGCAAAGTTTCACATCTAATAGGTAGCTTCAGCTTCAGTAGCAAGGGGACTGCTGAGATTTTATTGTAAAAGGAACTGATTTCAGGCTAGCTATACGATGAAAGTAGTTTTTAAGACTTTACATAAAAATAAGACATTACTGTGCGGGGATCTAGATAACTTTAAAGAGAAGCTTCTTAGGGAAATAAGTTTGACTACCAGGATGAAAATGAAAGTAATTATCAACTTTGTCTTAGCTATGTTTTGGGGAGGAGATGTAACAAAATTCTGATGCTTCTATATTCAATTCTTTGTCATATACAGTCTTTGCTACATAAACATTCAACAGTTCCAACAAAAAGAGCATCCCAAATGTTTAATCATTATGAAAAACACAGTACCTTGACCTTGTATTTTAGAGTTAAATGGAGTGGCATTATAAAAATTAAATTGGTTCTTGCTCATTTCCATATTATCCTTTAAAAAGCCTTGCTTAGCCTGGAGTCCATGTCCTATTTCTTTATCATTCCCGATGACCCCTCATGCCTGCAAGTTAGCTCGTTTTTCTCTGCTGAAGACTGCTCCCTACCGCTGCATGGGCTCTAAAATTTCCATTAGAATCTAGGGCATCATCACTCATTCTTATCTGCAGCAGGCTGCTGAACAGTGTGATACCAGCAACTGCATGAGAACTAGTCTCAAAGGACAATATAGTCATACACATCGCCATCCAGTATGGAAAGGAATTCTACCTGCATACTTTCTTATCACATGCAGTGCACTGAGAATCTTAAAACTCTGGGTCTGGTGTACAAGATAGTTATTAATTCCTTTGCAACAGCAAGCTTTACTTAAATAGAAATTTACCAGTAGGCATTAGCTTTTCAAAGAACATTTTTATTAAGTTCACTGCACAATAAAATGATTTGTTTCATCAGCTATTATACATTCAGTGGTTAAAGCATTATTTTAAAGAAACACCTGAGGGCATTTATACTTGTTTATGTGGTTAACCTTTGGCTTTCTAAGTCCTTCTTCTGATAGATTCTTAACTTATTCTAACTCCCAAAGTACATGGATACCTTTCATAAGTGTTGTAAGTTAGCTGTGCTCATTCCTTTCTTTTCATCTTTTCTACTTTAAAAGCATTCATGTATAAAGAAATAGATGTGCATGCATACTTACCTATGAGTATACATAAGCATATATAATTCTATAAACAACGTGCTTATATAAGCACACATTCTATAATACTTCAGATGAACTTCAATCTTGCTGTGCTATTTGGCTTCGTTACACCTGCCATGACTGTCATCTCCATCCATCATTTTACTGCACGACCTTTTTTGTATCCTGAGCCCAAGACATTACATGCCTTGAACTCAGAGAATAATACAAATCTACAACATGAAATCACTGTCCTGTATGTACCCATGTCTAGCACTGAAGAGAAGACTGATATGCTTACTGATGTTGTCGAGAGAGGCTGCAGTGATCTGTATCATACTGGTTGAACTATCCTGTTGGCTAGCACTGTGTGGCTCTGTTGATGGATTGTCCACACAGGAGAATTTCTGACTACCATTGGACTGGATTTTAGCAAGCTCTGCCTGAGAGAACTTGCTATTGACAACCACTGATACAAAAGAGCATCTATCTATAAGAAACTGAAGATCGGATTGCTGGCTTCATTGATCTGCTTTGGCCATCCATTTTTTAAACAATATATATTTTGTTGCTACAAGCTTTTCTACATTCTTTCCAGTCACCACCAATAGCCAAGTCTTTCTGATGTGCAATATAAGCTGTTTTATGTGTGTATATATACTTATATATATACTTATATATGTGTATGCTTAAGTATATATACATATGAGTACACCTGTGAGTATATATGCATATACACTCACAGGCTTTTGTCCCCAAATAGGGCAAACACAGCAATGCTCTCACTGCTGAATGTTAAAGTATACATCAGCTGGGCACCTCTGCTTCTCCCATTCAATGAATGTATACATTGACTGAGAACAGAATAATCCACTTATGACTTCAGCAGAGGATTTTATTTTTATTATTATTATTTTTAATGTTATTATTTTAGACTCCTTCATGCATACCTGTGACAGCACTTAGCAGAATTCTGAAATATCCCCAAAAAGATGTATGGACAGGAGAGCCTGTGTCTATCCATGTACCAACATCAAATTACAGCTAATACTATACTTACTGTCTACCCTGAAACTAGACACAGAATATTTCTAGAGGCTAGACCATCTTTGCAGCAGGTTTGCATTATTTTTTTTTTTAGCTCACAAGTACAACATTTCACGATGGATTATAATTAACTAGGTTGGACATGCCCAAGCTAGCATCATAAGCATACTTTCTGCTGAGCAAATGAACTTAAACCAAGCTTTCACTGACTGTCATAAGCAGCATATCATGAATATGTGATCTTTTCCACTGAGTGGGCTAACAGCACATTTGAAGAGTAGATGAAGAAAAAAAAATATCACTGAGCTTAAAGTCTTCAATGATGCCAAGACAACATGATAACTTGCAGAGGCAGCAAAACACTACATCCTCTATTGACCAAAACATAGCACAGACAGAATCCAACCAGAATTAATCTCGTTTAACTAGGAACGCATCTACAGTGTGGCTTTCTGTAACACAAGGAACATAAGATGCTCTCGCTGCTTTCAGCAAGCTTCCCACATGAAGTACATCTTTCCCTACTGGTTCCACAATACTCAAACCTTATGAACACATGTGGGTCCAACAGTGTACATGTGACAACAGGATAATCACTGGCTTCATATTTTTGCATATAGGTAACACGTGGGAGTCAAGTTTACAGGATGAAATACAGAGGAGCAGCATATACATGGCTTCATCTTGCTATCAAGAACAAAGAAAAGAATGACAAAAGTCAAACTATTCTTGGAAATGATTTCAAAAGGCATCACTGAAAAACATAAAAGGCTCCTTGATGTTTATGTTGGGAGACTTAGCCTTTAATTATAGTCTATCCCCTCCTTACATCTGCTTTAGAGAAAGAAACTCTAATGAAAACAAGTGTTTTTTTTCCTAAGAAATATAGTGGATACATAGACTTTAATGAAATCAATCAATACAGCATAAAGAGTCAAAGCACCTTAAAATAATATTCAAAAGATACAATATTGCTCTATTATGTCGTTACAGAAGAACACATTATTACTTGTTATTTAGCTTAATTATACCCAAGAATATCTATTTCAAATGTATAAAAACATATCTTGTCCCAAAATATTTTCAGGTCATTAATTTAAATTTCAGGTGATAAATTTAAATATACCTTATTTGAGAGCAGTGCTAAAGCTGAATCCCACAGCTAAAAGATCAAGTGTTAGAACTGAAATGTGCACTGCCAGAAGGGCAATATACAACACTGACAAAGCACTGAAACAAACTCATCTTATTCAGAACTCAAACATCCAGACGAATACCTTGGAAAGCCTATGAGATTAAGAGAGGAATGAGTTCACCCAAAGACTCAGCAAAGTGCTACAGTAAAATGAGAAATAACATGAGCTTCTAATCTCTACTGCTAAGAAAACTAAGTCTTTATGATACTGAGGCTGAAAGAAAATAGCTGGCAGCATCATGAGGGCTAAATAAAATGGTATTTAAATACTTAAATTCACATAAAGCCATTAAACTCATACAAGGTATATCCAGTACTATCAATAATTGATTCTGTTTCACTGTATGCCTTTTCTCTAGAATATACATGTAGCATTATTATTTCTTTACTAATTCCTTGGGAATGGAATCGTCTCTTACATTATCTGCTCTAGACCAAACATTGTTTTTGTAGCATGTAGATTAAAAATACCACATAAGCACTAGCACGTTATTATTACCATAGCTAATTAGAAGTATATTTTAAAGTTGTGTACATTATATATTCTGTAAGAAACTTTAAATATTGACCCCACTGAGAGATAGCAGAGCCCTTGTATCATGCACTAAGGCGGCTGAATTTAATTTGAACCTCATTAAATGAAGTTTTATACTTTGCACAGACTTAATCATTTGTTAGATTTGATACTTAATGTTCTTTTGCATCTACAGAGTGGTGTGCAATTACCTTCTAATTATTACTCAGAATTAATGCAATTAGCATAATTTTAACAACTTGACCCTTCTAATCCTGGGTGAAATCCAGATGCTAACTCAAAAGGAATGGTCATTTCAAAATTTCCAAGCTTTATGAAATAGTATTTGAACTGAGACTCAAATTCACTTGAAGTGCATAACTTCCATTCCTGCCCCAGTCTCATGTAACACTAAAGAATTTTTAAGACCTTTTGGTGAGGAATCAAGAATCATTTACAGAAATATATGCTGAGGTATGAGTGTGCTCTGTAACTTATCCTAGTAGGAACAGGTCTTTTTGTTTTCAGAATGCTACACTCCTTAGTTTGTCAGCTTATAAACCACTCTGGATTAGCAAGTTCACTGCACATAGATACTTTTTCTTCACTTTTTTCCATTTTTTGGGTAGATAGTGGTTACTATTATTGCAGAATAAGAAGAGTGGCTATCCCACACATAGAATCACACAGAATCACAAGGTTGGAAACGACCTGCAAGATCATCCAGTCCAACCACCCTCCCATTCCTATCAGTGCCACAAGCTACTAAACCATCTCTCGTAGCTCCTCGTCCAGGCGCCTCTTGAACACTGCCAGGGATGGCGACTCCACCACCTCCCTGGGCAGCCATTCCAGTGCCTGACCACCCTCTGAGAGAAAAAGTTTCTCCTAATATCCAACCTAAACCTCCTCTGGTGTAACTTCTTGCCATTTCCTCGGGTCCTACTATTTGCCTGGGAGAAGAGGCCAGACCCTTTTGCACCACAACCTCCCTTCAGGAAGTTGTAGAGTGCAATGAGGTCTCCCCTGAGCCTCCTCTTCTCCATACTGAACAATCCCAGCTCCTTCAGCCGCTCCTCATAAGACTTGTGCTCCAGCCCCCTCACCAGTTTCGTTGCCCTTCTCTGGACACGCTCCAGAGAAGGATACACTATATTCCTGCACATCCTTTTATCTAAAAGTGGTTTAAAATACATTTTTTTATTTTACTAGTTTATCCTTCCTGCACTGATAGGAAACCAAAACGCTTTTGTTTCATGACATATTTATTTTAGAGATATTATATTCACTTAAATACAGTAGTGCACCAGATCCAGCTTCTCTGCACAGGCATTTACCACTGAAAACATATTCAAGATTAACACTTCGCCTATGGAAACATCTTTCTGAGTTTCATAAAGAAAAGAGATGTATGTGACTATGTCTTCTTTACAGCCAACCATCAATCATCACTTTGCCACATATAATTTGAGTGCACTGGCAAATTTTAACTGGATCAGAGAAAACATCTACAAAGATGATTCAGCTCCTACCTATTACAAAATATCAGTAGTGTGCAAAAAAGGACAGCCTAAAACGGTGCCTCCCAACAGAAACAGACAATGAACCCTGAGATCAATAATTTTACACTGTGGTACTGGCAGCTCACCCATTCCATCTTGCTCAACTCACACACCATTGTGCAGCTCCAGCTCCTTCTTGGCTTTCCCATTGTTCTTAGGGGACAAATGCCAAATCCAGGGGGTTTTGAAGAGTAGATATTTTGCAAGAAAGAAATTGCAGATTTTATTTAAGAGATGAAGAGAAGTGCAGGAAAGCTTGCTCCATGACTTGTGCTACTCATGACCTGCTTGTTTATGCTTTAAATATTTGGATTCAACGATGTTTCTTTTTTTCTTTATACGTAGGATACACTATGATTTTTTAGAATCCATTGCTTCCACACGAAAAATATATCATCAGAGGATTAATAATAGAACTTGAACTTTTTAAAGTATATATAACTATAATGATTGGAAAAAAATACTAGATTTGCATAACTACTTCCTCGAGAAGAAAAATACTTACAGAATACATTACGCTGCTGTTTTTAAACATAGTATCAATCACAAAGAAGCACAGCAAAGAAGTTTCATACCTTACTTTACGGGGAAAGACCTAAGTACACTAGATCTACCTACATGCTGCTAGGACAGAAGGATTCTTTAAGTCTCAGAGGATCTCATATAGAGCTGCTGTATAAGAGTTTTGAATGTCTTGTGATGAACTTCAGGATTTTTATGTTAGCATGGGGCAGAACAAAGGTGAGCAAGTTTCTAGAATAAAGCTTTCCCAGGATAGTTTTCAGTATGTTCCAGGAGAATTTCCTATCAGTCATTTAATCATATCTAAATGTCATGATCTGCTTTGAACCTTGAAATGAGGGATTCGCACTGATGGTCAAGTTCACTCCATAAAAAACAGAAATAGGAAAATGAAGTTATAATAAAGAGAGTTTTAAAGGCTTGGATTTTATTTTGCTTGATTGGATGTTATGGAGTTTGTTCAAGATGAAGCATAAAGTCTTCATCCCTCTTCTAAATATATTCCATGCTATTTCACTTTTGATTGAGAACACATTTACCATTTTGCACAGAAACTGTTATATATAAGGAACAAAACCAAACCTTTGAAAAAACCTTAAGCAGTATGAGTTTCTGATATTTTCTGAATATTCTTTGGCATCTCTGAAAATAATGCCTCATTTATTTTCATGAAAACTACAACCAATACAAAGAGCATAATAACACTCTGATAGAGCAACTCCTCAGCTACAAAATGCTATTTTTCAACCACCACGAGCTGTTCCTTTTCAGTGATGAACAAGAGCCTGACTGCTGCACTCATAACAATCTGCACCAGCAGAGGTGACTCGCTGTTGCTATCATCGCTGCTGAAGTGCACCATCCACCACTCACCCTGGTCATATCCTCTGCTTGGTCTCCATAAACATTCATCAACCATCAAAGAATATCAGTGAGTGCCATTTTTTCTGCATGGAGGAGTTCAGTGACACACCTCTGCTTCATCTGCACTTCCACATCAGACCCATTGTTTCAGACTGTCCCTCTGCTGCCATCTGTCACACAGCAATAACACACCATGGAATTCTCATAGGGAGGTCCAACTCCTACTGCCACACCACCAGCATCCACTTCTGATGTTGTGAGCCAACATAATTGAAAGGGAGGCATTTCTTTCAGATCAGCACCTGTACATGAAGATATGACTAGCTTATCAAAGCAACCAACGTGCAGCGTGCATTAAAAGCTATGTTTGTTATCATGCTATTTTATACTATTCTTATTGTATTTTGTATTATGGAATACTTAGGAATGCAGTGTGCTTATGAATGTGCTGGTACTTTAAAAAAATGGATGGTTTTAGAAGTATGGATTTTCACAACTGTAGTTAAATCACAAAATTCATACGCATCCATTTATGACAGGACTTTTCATTCCTTATTTTAAATACAGATGTAGAAACAGAAGTCTTCACCATGCGATCACTACTTTGATTTAGTTAGTCTGATAGCTTTCCTCTTGCAGCTTTCATTCTCCAAGTATTTAGAAATTAAAAATACAACAAATGCTCCACATTAAGCCACTCCAAATGTCAGGAGTAAGTAGTTCATATCCTGGAACATCACATTTGATCTGATTCTATAATTAATACTATTTTGAATAATAATAATACTGATTTTGAAATTAATACTATACATAATTATCTAAACCATACATTTGAATATGATCTCCTGCAACACGAAATACTACAGATTGACCAGAAGCATTTGAAATTAAATCTATAAATATGTTACTTTGTGGTTTAGCCTCTATCCTGTCCCGTACTAGAACAAGCTGTAGGTAGAGCCTAACCAGTATGCTTTATATTTCTTCTATTACATAAAAAATTCAGGGATCCTTATTTCTGCTGTTTCTGGTCTTAGTTAATGTTTTGCAACTTGTAGTGCAAAAACCATTCCACATCTAGTAGTTCTTTGTTCTGGATTACAACAGTCTGGAATGATTTTTGGAGAAAGAAAAAACAAAACTGTGTACATCTTAATCAGTGAGGACATAAAATAACCAATTGTGATATTCTATCCATTTCACCCCACCGAAGAATCTTCAGCCCCTGGGAAACATTACAGCATCTTTCTCCAGGAGCTTCATCAATGTATGAACGGAGTTACACAAACCACTTTCTGCATTTGAATTAGCAGCTTAATTGAACCTCTCTGTTCGTTTCTACCCCATGCTGCTTTTTATGCGCAGAGGTTTTCTTGGCTATTTTTAATCCTGAAAAATGTTCCTATTCAGTTCATCGTGTGGCAACGTAACCTTTTACATCAGCACAGCTGAAGGGGCACCAGAAAGCTGGAGATAGCTGAGGATGGATGAGGGATGCTTTATACTACTGACGCTGCCTGAAGAATACCTGAGAACTAATTTAGGCTGCAGTTTCTCATGTATTCTAGCACACTTCTTAACAAAACACCCACACTAGGATTTTAAGTTCTATAGGTCCATACACAAGCACTCTCTCTTGCCATTCTTTTATTCTGTACAATGGCTGTTCCATCTTCCAGCAGCACAGAGCCATGCACACAGTCCTTGGAGGAAAATCAGAAAAATGCTGTTTTCTGAAATAGCATCAAGGGCACAAGCAGCAGCCACGCTGCAGCACACTGTACAGCCTTTACATCCCTACTGCATCTTCCCCAGGACAGCAGCAAAAGGGATCAGTCAGTACCAAGCCTTTGTTAACAAGAGGTCGGCTGCACAGCAGGTGTTCCCGCAGCCAGGGAACAAGGTTATGGTTTCTGCTTAGCACATCTGTGATCCACAATGAGGAGGGTTACAAAACTCTCTGTAGAGCCTTTCTTTCTCTGTGGCATACTCCTGATATTTGTCAAGAGGAAGGAGAATTTGGAATGACAGCTAAGCAAGCAAAGACCCTCTATTAGTCAAAATGAAGCACCTCTGCCTAAGAAATTAGATACTGTATGCCAGTACAACCTTGGTGGAAGTCCACAAAAGCTTGGCTATCTATTCCATTAACGTAGTTATTTCACTATAAACATCTGTTACTCAGAGGATGGTCTTTTACCTTCCACTGTAAAATCAGATACAGAAATACATATGGGCGGGCTTAATTTATTGTTAGTAAAAACCTTATAAAAGCTTTCAGAATCCTAATATATATATGTATTCTGCACAAGCTTTTGTATGGCACACACGAGCTGCCTTCACCTAATAATCACCGATGCTTCCTAGAGAAAAATGAACTATTAATCTGGTTACAAGCAGAAAATGAATTCATAAACATGCTTTATGCACTTTCAAACATCAGGTTTGAACTTCACTCCCATATAGCCACGAAAGTACTTTTGAGATGCAAAATAAAACATACAAACACAAACCACACATCTTGACACTTTGGGCTGTGAGAAAAATTTGGAAGCTAGTTTTGAATGTTTTAATCTAAATGCAAAGCTAGAATGACTACACTGAAAGTTCAAGATAAATACAATGTGTTACATAATGTGTTTGATAATTAAGAACTTGGACAACAGATGTTGAGGGTTTTGTGTTTTTGGTTTCGTTGTTGTTTCTTTTGAAAATAAAAGTCTAAAGAAAGCTCTGGTTTGCTATGCTGAGACCTTCAAAGATACTTATAGGCATGAAGAGTACCATTCATCCACTGATATCTCACTTCTTACAGAAACTCCATACTCAAGATAGCTTAAAAAACAAACAAACAAACAAAAAAAAACCAACAACAACAGCAAAACCCACCACCTGTCTTTTACAGAAGGTTTCTTTTCCCACACTTTTTCATAGTTGTTGAGCTTGTGACATTCTTGATTTGTTATGCTTTTAATGAAACACATTTAATGCCACCTCCAAATAGCTTCAAAATCTGAGGGATATAAATTGGTAATGAAGAATGGAACCTAGTCAAGCTAGAGACCAGAATTAAGTATTCAGGAGGGCTGAGAATAAGTGAATGAACAAAGTACTGGGAAATACTGAATAAAAGCTTTCCATCATTTTTTATTACATAGAGTGTTTTCTTCAAATTTCTTTTTAGTCCCCTGTTAGGACTTATTTAAGAGGGAAAAGTTTTGGTAGTTTTTGGAAGAAACAGAGAGTGGAAAAGAATAAACCAAGCCTCAGGGAAGGAGAATGGAGAAAGTGAACCTCATTGAGCTGCTTTAATGTCTGCCTTAACAGACAATAAAGACACATTTTGAATTGAAATAAAAAAAAATAAAAAACAAAAACCAATTCTAGATATTCATGGATAGAATTACAATCAAGTTAATGGCTCTTTCAACTGAGCACCACAAGTAATCTCTCTCCTTGGAATCAGAATCCGTCCCTGCTTTTCCTACCACTGTTTTTTTCACATGCTAATGTAAATATATAAAACATATCCTTCCAAAATAACTGTCAAATCATACAACAGTAAATGTCAATTTTAATAGTTAATTCCCTTTTTATATTCTTCTACAGTGTCATTTATGGATTCTGAATTGTTGTTTAATATCTTAAATCCCTGTCTTGATTGTATTACTGAGGTACTGCATTCTGGTTTTCAAAAAGCCAGTGCAATTTAACTAGAGAAAGACTCCTCTTCTTCCATACATTATGAAAAGGAACTTATACAAGAAACACCATGTGAAGATGTCTGTAGAAAGAACTTTAAACATCACCTAAATGCACGTAATCTACATGGGAGAAAAATGTGAAAGAACTTTCAAAACATGAAGAGCAAGGTACTCTAAAAGAAATGGATTCCATTTTCAACTCCTTCCCTAGTAATGGAACAGGGGGGAAAAAAGAACTGGAAATATTTGCTTGATTTTCTTCGCTCCTCACACTTCATAGCTCATTATTCCCATCTCCTGCTATCATAAGAATGAAATCTGTTTGTAGTTCACTCTGATAACAGTTTTCAATGCTTTGTGCCTATTAGGGTGTCACCTTATATTTGGTGATGTTCACACTGTAGTGAAGCTTTTTTGGTTGGCTCCTCCAGGTTGGAATTAGCCTGCAGACACCCAACAGAAGAGCTCAAAACTGTATTCCTTGAGTATATCCAGAAACTAAACATTAGATTTTTAAAAATACATTCTTCCAGACACCTTCCTAAAAATTTAGGTTTACTCTTCTGAAACAGATAATAATGTACTTGTTTTACCCTTTTCCACATGTTTCAATTCTTTAAAGGACTATTCAGAACATGATTATTAAATGCAGGTCCACAACACATACCAAGAACACTAAAAAGGAACAAAGCAAACCAGTAAGACGACCTACCATTCTCAGGCATATTATTTCAAACAAACACTATCTTAGATAGTTACTGGGACTATACATTGGTGATCAGACTGAAGCTTTTAAACGCTTCAATTTCAGTTGTTGCCCTGAATCCTTGAATCAGAACATCCATTAGAGAAAGTTTCGGAAAACAAGCGTACAGAAATGAAAGTGTGGGCTTCTGGATTGAGAGCAAGAGGACTCCAGTCATGTTCCTTTCCCAGTAGAAGGAAGTAACAATCCACTCTGATCCCTGCTGACAAGAACTGACAGTACAGTTTTTCAGTAATGTTTTCAGCAAAGGCAAAAAATAACAAAAACTTTTCTTCTTCAGCTAAGGTCATACAAGTCATTCAGTAGCCTATCTCTTTCTCTTCTCAGCAGGCCAGGATAAACAAGCCTGGGTTCCAACCTGACAAGGCCAAACACAGCACAGTCTCTCCACAGGGGGCCAAAACACAGTAATTCCCTTCGGGCCTTAGGACAATGAACAACTATATTCTTCTTCATCACAGAAAATAAACAGGAAACAAAGGAGCCCCAAATCATACCATGGGCTGTGTGTCTCAGCTTCAGTGCAGACAAGCCCTAAGTTTTGTGCACCATAGAAAAGGAAGTTTGACTGCTTTCTACAAGGCTGACAGCAGCAGTAACCACTTTATTTTAAAGGAGAAGATGATGTAGTCCATCTCACCACAAAAACCTGCTCTGAGTATCCACTGTACAGGAAGGAATTAAGCAGTGACAATTTGCTTGGAGTTCTTTGACAAGCAATTGCCTGCCACAGCCTGAAATAGCTATAGTCAGTGAAACCTGGGCATCTCCAAAACACTGTAGCACACTATTAAGGTGTAACAAAAAACAACTGACATAATTTCTTCATGAAGATGAACCAGAAGAATCTGAAAAGGATTGAATTTAATGCATATCCACTCTTCTGCCATACACTCAGAGAATGAACTTTAGTTGAGGCATATGTCCTCACTTTTGCTCTTGTAAAACTGACTTTTTCATGCTGCTGAAATCCTCTTGTGGATTTTCCTAGAGATATAAATGCACAAACCCTTTGAAGAACTGCAAATCAGCTTCCATCACCTCTCCTCATGTCACAAGAAATAATGATTTACAATGACAGTACAATACCTTTACCTTTCTAACAGTGATTTATACCAGCACATAAATTAATTACCACAATCTGCCAAAATGAGCATTTTTCTCAAGAAAAACTATAGTGTCAATTTGGTGGTACAACACACAAAAACAGAGTATCATTTAATTCATTAAAATGTAGTTAAATCATTAGCTGTTAGGTGAACATTGGAACTAAAATTAATGAATTCCTAGATAAGAATAATAAACAAACTGTTCAGAAGTACTGTGGATGTTGCTTTTATAGCAGCCAAGAAAAGGGGCACCACGAGGCTTTGCTAATGCAGGTGTTGCTGAGATAGTTAATCATACTAATCACACTTGGTATGGAATCTGAAATAGTTTGTGCTCTAAGGGTTTACAGTGACTACAGTTTGAGAGTTACAGTTGCTACAACTCCATATAACAACAACGGGTTTTGTAATGCCTGTCATATTACCTACTAAATAGTGCTAACCAGAGAACGACAAAAAGATTGGGAACAAACACAAACCAAAGCAGCAAGGTGATAAAGTCCAGGCATGTCCAACCCGTTGCCTGTGGGCTGTCCAACTGCAGTCCATCTGGCACTGCAGCATTTGCTGCCCCGTGCCATCACGGCAGCAGCTCTGCCCCAGCCAGCAGCCTGGCCAGGCCCCTCAGCACAGCCAAACATCAGTGCACTACAAAGCTCATCAGAGCTGAAACTGGTACACAGGAAGGGTGCAGCACGGTGCTGACTCAAGTGATGGCAAATCACTTTATGCATTCGGATTCACTGGCTAAACACAGACCTGTAAACAGCAAAAAATACTCTGCTGTGCTTTCTGTTTTGATACTGGGATTTGAGATCAGGTTTCAAGATTGCCAAAAATTCAGCAACTTCTTGGTTTCTTTGGTTCAATTTTCTGTTGGCATAAATACATTACCTGCCAGTCTTCAGATGGAACGTGTGGAGCTGCAATCAAAAGTCTGATCATGTCTCCTTATCAGACTTCTATCACACCTCTCCTACCAGAGAGAAATACCCCTCGCTTTACAGTCACCTTCTTCACGCCACTGCTTTTTGACAGTGCTCACATTTGTGAACAATTATAGTCATGGAAGAAGCACAGGAAGAGTAAAACATCATCAGAAGTCTCTGACAAACCCCTGGAGAGCTCATTGAGTGAAAGTGGCAGTAACTACCACAGAACCAGAATAATGTGTCAGTTACACAAACACAGCACCACATATCCCACTGCTTTTCTCTTTTCTTGCTCTCTTTTCTTTTACATGTTTTAAAAATAATAATTTTTTTTGTTGCTTTTACATATTAACAATATTGTATATTTTACGAGAGTTACAATAACAGCAATAATTTCAAGATCTAAACTGTCCTTTTGACCTCAGTTCTTACTGTGAGCTAAACCAGACTCAAAAAGGGCAACTCTGTTATTTAAATGACAACTTACTAATGACAATTTCTTTTTTTCTTTAAACCAGAGTCATCTTCTAATATCTGACTTGAATCCCTCCATGAAAACAACAAACATATCCCTCCATAAGACAATAGATACTCCATATCTATACAAAATTTGCCAAACCAGAACTGATACTTAGAATCAGTTTTGCAAAAATAAACTAAAAAAAAACCAATGGAACAGTGAATATGTATTTTCTTTTAATTTTGATGCTTAATTTTGAATTATAGTGCAAAAGAAGGTTAAAAAAAGGAGTATGTGAACACTATTCTTAAAACTTGAGAGACGGTGATTTTATCATAATTGTCCAATCTTTTCCTTCCCTCTGAAACAAAATAATGATGTCAAAAATGTTTTTATATTTTAATTTTAATGAAAATCTATTATCCAAAGATGAAACTATCTCCACAAGCACCTGTGCTACTCAGCTTGATAAATAATTGAGTTTAGCTTTGCCACTTCTCCTCAGTCTCTAGCACATCTGCTCTAATGAAAGAAGGGAAATCCAAGGACAGAGGAGAGACAAGGAAGCCTTTAACACTGAAGAACAAAATGTAAGAACTAAGGTCAAGAAAAATAGTATGTGCATTGTCAACATCTAGCAAATAGTTGTGACAAACAGCATTCAAAAAACTGATGGTTAGAACAGGAAACATTGCTGGTATGCAGTAACTGTGAATGTTTGGCATCACACCTGGAATTCACCACACAGCCTTGATCATTTGTTGCCTTCAAAGTACCCTCAATGGTAACTGCAAACCAGTATTCCATCTCATTCAAAATATAAAAAAAATGGAGGCATTTCAAAACAAACCAAGGATTTCAAAAAGTGTTTTGGAAACACTCTACACAATTGCAGTAATTTTTCAGTTCGGCCAAGAAATCTGCCCATTTAAATCACGTTAACGTAGCTCAAAATAAAACCTTAAAAAGCTCATCTCTAGCTTATTTCAACAGAAACCTGCACCACGCAAGAGCAAGCTAATTCCTGTGACATTGTATTCTCTACTAATTATATGAGAGTATCAGTCATGCTTCTTTTATTCAGAACTTAACAGTGCATTAAACATGTTTAAAGAACAAAATGTTTGCTGTATAAATCTACTAAGCAAATAATGCTAGTTCATTAATCGGTAAGTTAGTTACCACAGGCGCGATAAATACAGCTTTAGAAGACAAATAGCCTTTCCCCATGATTATTAATAGTTCTTCTGGTCATTAAAATGATCTCTGAGTGAACTTCATCTGGATATCATATAATCTTTTTAAACATTATTTTTAGTATAACAGTAGGATAAAAAGAAAAGCCAGATTGCATTCTAGATTAGAATAGGATATAAAAATTCTAACTAATAATTTGAAATAAAAAAAAAAAAAAAAACCAGCTTAAATAAGATACATTACTTCTTCTTTTATTGCGAACTTGTAACTTTTACTTTGTGAGTTTCCTTGGTTTGTACACAAACCTGAGGATACACTTTATATAAGCAAAATGCATGTCTCAGTTCAGAACTAAATAGGCATTAAATGTATATTAAAATGCTAACATTACACAGTAATGAAAAACTGAACATGCTTTCTTTACAGTAGTACTTGGCTTTGTAGAAGGTTTGAAGTAGGTTTTATTTTTAAAAATATCTACTTTGAAATAAATTTTGTAAAAAAACTGTGATAATTCTTCAACAGTTTCAAAGTTAAAATTAAATCCTGCTTTCTAAAAGTAAGATTTATGTCAAGTCTGGATTGATTTCTGGTTTTATAATGTGAGCTATCTAGGAAGTTAGAACACAGTAACAGATAAATACCCCAAACTGAAGGAGTAGTTCACAGCTCAGTGGGCTCAGTCAGTGGACAGCACCAATAGGCAACTCATCTAACCTAACTTGGATATTTATCTCAAAATGAACTAAGAAATTCCTAGGGATGCATGTTTCTCTCACATGCATGGATCTCTGCACAGTTAGGACAGATCCATTCCAGAATGGAAGAGGATAAAGGTATAAAAGACTAGAAAGTTCTTGAATTTTCCTATAATGATGGATCATGTAGGGATGGTCTGGAATGTTTTTTTTTTTTTTTTTTTTTTTTTTATGTTGTGCAGGAAAAAAATAAAAAAAATGGCAACCTAGTAAGGTCTTATCTACACAAGGAAACTGTGCCAGTGTAAAAAGTAAATAGTCATTATCCATTGTGCATAATGATGGTTTATATTTACTTTATATAAGTTGTTGTAAGTCTGTCTTCCTCAAACTAAAATTGTTCAACAAGAGGGCTGACCCAATTTCAAAGTTCATTCAATTTTCTTGGGTACACAGGTTTAATGAACTCCAAAACCACTGGCAATACAAGGAGGCAAAAACAATTAAAAAAGCGTGCTCTAGAAGTTGGTGATCCCAGGGAATTAAATGGCATTACACTGCTCATTGTCTAGATATGAGAACTTGTTTATAGCTGTCAACTACAGATCTGGTTAAAAGAGGTCATGTTAAAATGTTTCTAAGTGTAAAGACCACATAAATACAGGTAAAATTTTTGGTAGCTAGATATCCTAAGAAGGCAAACACACAAGAGCTGGATAGCACATGTGGGAGGTGGCAATCATCAGGGGATGCATGGAAACAAGTAGCTCACTGGCTGCTTCTGCAGAGCTTAACTGTTTTCTGCTCTATGTACTTAGGAGCATGAAAAACAGAAAATAAAGCACCAGAAAATAAACTTAACAGCTTCTTTTGGGCACAGTAGTCACCAGGAATGAGATATATATTCAAGGTAAGGTAAGGTACTTCATGTTCACACAGAATTGTTAGTTCATGCCACACAGAATTGAAACTGCAGTCACAAAATAAATAGCATTTATTATCAACAGTATGGTAACTTACTGGTGATCAAAATGACTATAATGGTAGAGTAAGTAATATGTAACTCAATTTTATTTGCAACGTTTTCGTTTTCTATATTAACCCAAGGATATATTAACATCTAAACAATCAATTAATTCTAAAGAATTGGTTTAATCTTCTCTTTAATCCCTTTTGTGTTTCTATTCTATTCAACTACTGTCTAGAATAGTGTAAACAAATAGTAAGCTAACACTTAATTACCCATTTTTACTATGCTACTTTTCTGTAGCATTTCTACAAATCAGTACAGTAGTAGTTTTCAGCTTCTAATGTTTTCCAAATCACTTTATTCTCCAGGTGGTTACTGGATTTGAGAAGAAATCCACTACAAGAATGTCATTTAATCTTTAAGAGAGTAAAGGGTTTACTCTGAAAATAGTTACTCCACTATTTTTTCTATTTTCTACTATCCTCCCAAGTACCCTGCAAACTCTCAAGTGGAATCAGGTTGTGCTCATACTAAAGGATGTCAAACTAGCAGCACAGCACCAGGCACATCCCAATGGCCATCCTTCTCCAAGTTAGCTTTGACTCATTCCACAGTCCACACAATGCTATTAGGGTGCTCCAGAAATTGGCAGATGCTGAGAAATCAAGTACAACACAGGTCAAACACAAGCACTGAAACCAAAAGGCTGCTAAAGAAACATCCGACTGTTCCTCTGAATGTTGTTCGTTCTTTTCCCAAAGTAAACAGAAGGCCCAGAATCTCTTCCTAGCAAGCTGTTAGTTAATTGTTATTTGCTGATACAGTCTGTAACTCTCTCAGAAATCAAGGTATGAGATAAACAGCACGTACCTGCAAAGATCAAGCCTTTTATTACAGCTAAGTGGAAATCGGTAGGAATCCAAAGCATTCTTTCAATTAGAATCTACTTATATATTTGCACATTACTTCTAAAGAGCAAAACAAAAGCCAATTGGGAAGCAACATAGAAACAACTTCAGAAATACAGATAGTTCAGATGTTTAGCTTCCTTGCCTGGGCTTAGAGTTTTTTGCCCTAAACACAGATTGCTAGCACACTTCCCATTCTACACAGATCCCTTCATGCTCAATCAGTATTCTGATTTTAAAAGATAAAAAAGGAAAGGCCATGGAAGGCAAACATGACGTTACAGTTTTTGATGAAAACACACATCTAAGTTCTCCACCACAGTCCCTGAAACGAGGTGCAGAGAGCAAAGCAGAGGGCTGGCCACAGCTTTCTTATTCTTTGATGCCTCAGGATAGATACATTGCTAGAGGGCAGGTGTAAATTAGGCTGCTGGGAGCAGAAATTCAAGTAAACTTAAGTGATTGTGCCAGAATGAACCAACATACCACCAACACTTCCTAAACTTACACCTCATTTTTGCACAAACTGCTCCTCATACACCATCAGTAGAGGTGCAAAGGCTTCTCATTAGAAGTAACTGATACAGAAGTGCATTCTTCAGACAGAATCTATAATGGTCTGCTGCTATATAAGCAATGTAAATTGAACTTGTCTTAGAATGCAATCATTTTCTCATTACTAGTTTTTATCAGCAAGAATCATGTTAGATAAGATGAACAACAATCTTACCTAAAGAATCCGTACGTTAAAACCTTCAAGTCTGTTACAAACACTAAGAATCAGAAAAATATAATTACTTCAAAAGTTATTTTTTCCTCAGTAGTAGTAAACTACTGTGCAACGGCTAAATAATACTCAATATTTCACTAGTACAGATTAACTCCCTGAAAGATGAACTCAGATGACTAGGATACTAATCCTGCCTCTGACATTTAACAGTTCTGCTGTACTAAACAAGCCTGGTTTCAGTTTCTCTGTAAAACAGAAAAGCTTATAGTGATCTACATTTTCCAGTGGCATTGTAAATAAATATATTGTCATATAGGTCTCTGAAAACGAAAAGTTGTAAGCATTTTTATCAATATTTTGCTCCCCAATTCAATAAAGCATATTAAAAATAATTTCACATTTTCAAATGCAACACCTGTCTAAACATATTTCTCAATTTATCAGTTTTTTCTAAAAACTGCAAAGTTGAGAGAACAGTTCAGCAAATATATTACCTCATCGACACTGCTTGTATGCAAAGGATAACATCAGCTGTTAATACAATTAGAATAATTTTACCGATTACTACAGCCGATCCACTTGCATTGCTGCTCCACAACAGTATGAATACCTAATTGACTGAGGGATTTGATCAGTGATCAGATTGATTACAGATGTTATGATAACCAAATTTCAGAAGTTGCATTAATAAATAATAGCATCAACAATCTTTCTATTGAGTGGCCTGTGTATTTTTTTTTTTCCTTATTCTTCTTCTGCAGAGGGGGAAATCAGGTCAACATCAGAAAGAAATATGATCAAGGTTAAACAGTAATTATCTGCTAGTAGAATGACTTCTTAATTACTGATCAACTTGAAAGAATTATTTCTTTCAGTTGAAGTTTGGCATTCTGCAGGCCAGCTTTAGGGGTAAGCAGGGGTTACCATTTCTAGAGAGCATAAAGAAGTTCATGAGGTACATAACTGTACAAAACAGTAAGCAGTGAGAAGTAGAAGGAGGAACGGATCAGGTAAGTCTGCCCTTAACCTTAGTCTGCCAGCTTTCCCTATGTTCACATTTTGGACTGCAGATGTTTGATATATTCGGCAAAGATTCACTCTGAGTGAGTCCCAATGATTTTGCACATGCTGGACGATACCCTTCTTGTCCTCTGTGACAAGTCCGTGTGAGGTTTCTCCTGTGATGCCCAATGAATACAATGGATTCTTTTCAGATATGCTGGGGTACTGGTTTTGTTGTTTTCTTTTCCTTAAAGAAAGCGTTCTCATTTTCCTCTATAGACATTTCTTTAGAATATACTAAACAAACAAAGGAACATGAGGAAAATTAATGCCTGCAGTGCAAGACATGAAATACAAAAATAGTTGCTTGGCAACCAGCATGAGAAATGAGAGTTTCTGCCTGTACAAACAACCAAGAGAGTGGCATGCATACTATTTGCAATTGCCGTGAAAGGAATGGGTCAGGGAGAGGATAGTTTTTGTTTTAATTATGTATTAACATGTAGTTCTTCCAATTTCTGTGCTTTTGTTATAAACATGCATGCATTAGAATGCAGTAAAGGTGTATGATAGATTGCTTATCTCCTACATCTTCATACTGTCTTTCATCAATAAATTTTGTTGCTGTTTTTTCTAAAGAATTTTGTCATGCTTTTCCATAGTACTGAAAAACACCTGAAGAGATGTAAATGAATCTTCATTTTCATTCATACTTAGCTTCTTAAAGATTAATGAATTCAATATTTGCAGCTACTTTCCTAAGGAGCAATGGATCCATCTACAAAAATTCTGTCAGATTGGAACAATTCATCAGCCTACTTTAATTGTAAATAAATTAATAAAGAAAGACTTTTTTTTTTTTTTAATATTAATACACTTGCAATTGTCTCCAAATCATACTAATGATCATACTTTGAGCAACTTTGTTATGTTTATCAACACTGACGTTAAATACCACCTCTGGAAGTGTACTAAAGCCTCTAGGAAGATAATTCTGAGGATTTCTCATTAGCATCACAGATAATAATTAATGGACTGGTGCACCTCTCCTATGAAGAAAGACTGAGGGACTTGGGACTGTTCAGCCTGGAGAACAGTGTTTTGGGGGAAGTGGATGTCATCAGTGTGTACAGACATCTTAAAGGGGGCTGTCAAAAGGATAGAGCAATACTCTTTTCAGTGGTGCCCAGTGCCAGGACAAAAAGCAATGGACACAGACTGGAACACAGGCTGCCCAGAGATGTGGATCTACATGGAGGAGCCCTGGGAGATCTTCAAAAGCTGCCTGGATGTGGTCCTGAGCATGCTGCTCTGGGCATCCCTGACTTGAGCTGGGGTTGGACCAGATAGATTGCCAAGTTCCTGCCAACCTCAACCATTCAGTGATCTTATGCAGTTCTTTATCAATTCTTTAACAATCTTTAACAATTCATCATTGGCTACTATTGGATATTAGACTAGATTAATCTGTGGTCTAATCCATATGGGTCATTCTAATGTTCAAATTAGATTTGTTTGAAAGCATAATAGACAAGAGTGAGCTGCATTTAACATGAACATGCTTTTCACTCTCAAGACTACATGAGCATGTTATAGAAACAAGTAACTTCCCTGATGTATTATACACAGTATTGTTTCTCTGAATCCACTTGCCCAAAAAGACCTGCAACTATGTCACGCTCTACAGAAAACCATGCATTAGTACTGACAAGTAAAGGTCTATTAGTGTGGTCAGCAGTGCACTGATTCACTTCCTTTCAGTGTACTATCACATCTCTATTATTGCTATGCTATCTTCTGCATTGTCAAGAGATATAGTCATTCATGACATTACTTTAACCCTGTAACTGATGCAGTAAACAATCTCTTAGGATCTGCTGGCATAATTCTAGGGAAAAACAAAACTTGAGGCAGCTTCCAGAGCATTCCTAAAATCCTTTTTTGTTGATACCATGACTGTCCTCAAATTGATACAACATGACCAAACATGGGTAGGCATGGAAAAGGATGCATATTGTCAGTAGAGGAAGTATTTTAATGCTCTAGTGTGGACTAATACTAAAAAAAAAAAAAAAAAAAAAAAAAATCACATCCACCTCTAGAACACGACCAACCCACACTGTGCTGCTGCTTGTGGTATTGGTAGTTTGGGATTTTTAGACTGCACAGATTTCAAACTCCTGCCAAAAAAAGAGATCAAAGAATGTACGTCGACACTTTACAATCAATATTACCCTAATTCAATCTCCAATAAGCTACAGTCTCCTCTTTTGATGACTGGAAATCTAACTTGCAAATTTCATCAGAATGTCTGGGATCAAGGAAGGGGAATTAACATTGACATATACTCCCATTTTCTTCCTCCTGCCTATGCAGAAGTCTGAAAAGTTATTTCTACTATTGATTACCAAAGTAATAATCTACAGTTGGCTATTCATCTAACTTTTACTGTACTACATTTTTATCTATTAATAAATGTTATTACAGGTTTGACATAAGGAATCTAATTTCTACCAGCCTAACACAATCTTTACTACTATTAAGATATCCACTACCATGCTTTAGTAATTCTTTCACGTTATTTTAAATACAACGCTAAAGGATTCAAACAAATTTTTGCTCCTGGTTTCTTAAAAAAATGGATACAAGGACAGAAAATTTGAACCTTCTTTTAAATTAATAATAGATTATAATTACTCAGATGCTCCCAGTGACCATAAATTCCCAGGAGAAGGGAAAGGAAAAACAAAACAAAACATTACACCTTCCTCTTCTGTTTATCACAAAACTTCTTCATAGCTTGAGGAATTACAATACTTGCAGAATGAACAAGTCATTGATCTTTCTCTCTGTTTTTCAGTCTTTGCAAACATATTTATTTTCCAAAGTGATCATGAACAGAACTGTCACTCTTCATTATATAGGAAACAAAGTCTTTCAGCTTCATTCCACTGTTTCTGCTGTGCTCACACTCAGTGAGCCCTTCTAGAGCTACCACAACTGATACACCAAAGGAGGCTAATGAGAAACTTAAAGAGGGAGCAAGCCTTCACAAGCAAGTCATTTCACAAAGATAACAATGGCTGAAGGTATTTATGTATTTTGAACTAAACAGAAAGCTCTCTTAGGTGAGCTCTCCTTCAAACTCAATTTTGCTCAGTGTGTCAGCACTTACTTTCATTATCCCAAATATATGCTAATTAAGCTACTGATCTTATCATTGGGAAAAAGTTTGTTCTATTTTTAAATTCTTGGGAAACATTTTGCAGAATGACTAGCTGAAAGGAAAAAATATATATATACTTTATGAGAGCTTAATATTAGTTATCTACAGCACCTATACTAAAATAAAAATTTCCTAGTAGATTTTTTCACAAAAACTTTACTAGGCCAAATTGTAATCTTGTTTACATTTATTTCACACTATAAATGTGCTTAATGCAAGAGCTTAGATGGCTAGAGGCTTATTCTGTATTTATGAGCTATCGGGATAAGTTACAGCAGTAGAAAACAGTGGAACAGTAAGACATTAAAGACGTGTCAGAAATAGGTAACATTTTATTGTTCCTCAGCATGAAATCTCCCACCCTTAAAGTAAAAAACTCTGGTTCCAGAGGTGCTGGACAATACTGCTACGATGGAACAGACTCTAGACATTCATTAGTTTGGTCAAATTTTCCAAATGCAATTACTTGTAAATGCAAGATGCTATCAAGACAGCCAGTAATATTTAATAGATTAGCCAAAACTCAGTTCCTGAGTATCACAGAATGAACCACAGTCTCCATGTGATGATAGGCTTACTCATAAACACCATTCAAATTCTAAGATTTAAAGCATTTATCCTGATAGAACTGAAAGCAAGCCAATTTGTTTGAGTAATCATTTGAAAAGTAACAATTCATTTCAAAAGAAATCAACTACGGTTACAAAATCAAATCTCTTCCAGCTCTACACCTGCCTTAGTAGCAGCGACAGCAAAACATATCTACCAGGTATTATATAAATGGGAATTTTAGGACATGCGGTAAGCATGTCCTAATCTGGGCCAAGTTAGACCACTGTTTTAAACACAACTTCATGTTTATCTATCATTAGCACTCCAGGTTGTTTTTTTTTTTTTTTTTAAACACATTATGGCTTTGAAAATACTGTTCCATTTGTATTATTCAGAATGAAACAACAAGCAGAGTTTTTCTGAAAAGAATCTTCATCAGCAAGTGTAGTTACAAGCAAACTGAAAAATACTGACTTGAGGAAACAGGCAAGCAATGAAGAGATTCACTCTCCAGTTCTTAGGAAACTCTTACAACCATCTAATTGAGATTACATCATTCTAATGGCTTACATTATATCAAGCTAATACATCATTATAACTTTTTCTGCAAATTAATTATAATGTACAGTTTAAGATTGTGTGCATTTAATATACAGCTGGGAAATTTTAAGATGCACTATGTTAGTTGAAGCACACAAACCAACTAAATAAGTCAAATTCCCAATAGTATCTAGAAACATGGAAGGAATTCAGCTGTCCCTATTCTAATACATTATTTTGCCTGCAGAAAACACTTTGCAAACTCATTTAGCAGAAATTATTCTATTATTGGAAAATAACAACCTAACTACATACTCTGTTATTCATTCCCCACATCCCCAAACACATCAGCCCCTGAAAGAAAGCCAAAGGAAGAAGAAGAAAATTGGGGTTTTAAGCTTGAGATGGTGGTTATGGTAATATTAGATTTACATTTCCCTTAATCTTTCCTCTAGGGAGTAGCTAAATGAGGAATAAATCCTACTACTACCTATGCAAAAGAACCACTTTCAGGTCTTGGAAAAGCGATTAAGGAAATTCAGTAGGTCTCCTTCTAGTGACCTATCATTAAAATGCAATTCTTTGAACATGAGATCTAACTTATAAACTCCTTTAAAATTGCACAGGTTGCATTTCTAGTGTGAATATATCATCATAGCTAAAAAGCAAAAAGTCTGTGCTTATGCTAGAAATAAATAAAGTACAGGGAACATAGAAAAAGGAAAGTATTTTGAAGTATAACATCGGGACTTTAAGGTTAAGACTTTCCAAAGGATCTATTATCAAAAGGTATATATAATGTAATCCCCTCCTCCAAAACCAACATTTTTCTTTTTTTCTCCTCCTCCTCCAATTTACTGTACTTCTCACATCCCTCAATAGCTAACTATAAGAAAAAACAGAAAATTTGACTGAAATGCTTAAGAATAAGTGCTGCACGGTATTTTAACTTTTTGATCAGTAAGATTAAGAGAGCAGTACTAAAGCTTTTCACCACTGAATTCTACCCTACTTTTGACTATCAGCAACATGGTTCTCTTCCAAAATAAGTAAATTTTATCACAGAAAGCTAAATCTGTGAGATTTCAGTGTAGAAATCACAGGGCACATATATTGCTTCCTCTAATTCCAGGAGGAAAACCTGACCTGTCCTTGAAAACACTGAAATCATACCACACCTCTGATGAGGAATACGTGCTTCTCCTCTTGCTACTGCCTCTTCTACTCTATAGCACATAGCTATTCCTAACTCACCAGCAGAATGGAGGGTCAGCAGGAAGAAGAGTCAGCAGCTCACACACAGAATGACACGGTGTTTGCCAGAAGCCGTATTCTCAATGTGGCACCTGACTAACACAGAACTATGGCGCACTGACTCGGCATAAGAAATACCTTTAGTTTGCTGGGTTTTGCTCCCTACACTGGCAGGATGAAGAAAGTTGAACAGTGATTCACGAAAATGTTGACCCAGCCAACCCAATGTATAGAATAAAGGCTATATAAACTTTGCCACCTGTAAAGATATTTAAATGATTTCATTAAATGAGATTTCATTAAATGAGATTTAAGTATCTGTAACAGAAACAGGTTTTTTTATTATTTTTATTTTTTTATTTTAGTAAGGTAATATTCGCAAAACAAACATTTGCCTTATTTATTTGTAAGCACCTGACTGATGCAATTACTAGGCAACAGCATTTCTCAACAAATGCATCCGCCAAATGTACTAAGGCATACAAACAACTGAATGAAATAGGTAAGTGCCTGTACCTATGCACTCACTAAAACATGTTTACTTTCTTTTAAATAAGCTTCTGGAACTCAACGCAAACCTCCACAGATTCATTAATACCTTTTATTTTTAAACTGCATTTTTGTTTAAGCAGCTTAAATATTTTAAAAGCAGCCTCTGGCTCTGTACATAACTAAAATAATGCAGCAGTATCCTCTGAAAGATAAAATGCAAGGCAGTACAATAACTGCATTCTTACATTATTTTTTGACAGACTGAATTCTAAAGGAAAATTTCACATATGGGATATGAAAAAAGGTAACTTTAAGATGCTTTTATTCTTTGTAGAAAAGACAGTGATAAAAATGACAGGTTAATATATTTCCTGGTGCATTTATTCATGTGATTATTTTGCAAGCCATAGAATCAACTGTCAGCTTTTTGATTCATCTCAGTACACAGAGACTCGTGCTAACAGTTAGTGCATTTCAGATGCTCAAGGAAAAAAAAGAAGCACAACACATGCCCACTGCCCTTCAAATTGTACTATGTTGTACAATAACTGGACAAAAAATTGGAAACACAAGTTTCCAGATAATCACTTAATTACTTTAAGGAAAGCTAATTAGGCTTTTAATTATTATTATTTTTTTAAAATGAGATCTATCAAGGTAGCAAAATACAGTTTTAAATATTACATATGGATTTAAAAATCATACTAAAATATGTTTTCTTATATCTGTTTACATACCTACACAGTAACATAACACACATATTTACATATGTAAAGACAAATATACTAAACTTATGTAATCACGCTTTAATGCAGAAGTATGAAGAAGTATATAGACGTAAGCTTTTCCCAAACTTATGGCTGTATTAGGAGTTAACGTTAATGCAATTCCATGCCTTCTTGTATATGCTCCCATGCTGCACACACCTCTCTGCCTTTCTTCACATACAAACATTCTTCCTTTCTTTTTTCTTTCTTTTTTCCTCTCCCAGATGAACGCATAACCAACATGTAAAGAAAAAGGAGATTTCTGAAGCATATTTTGAAAAAAGTGTGTCTAATTGATGAGAAAAGGAAAGAAAGGAGAATAGTGAAATTTTCATAAATATACTCTTCCTCTGAATTTCTGAAGATTAATTTGCTGATGAAAAGCGGTAACATTTTCTCCCAGGTATAGGCAGTTCGTATTTCCATTCCCACCATGAACATCCAGCATTTTATGCTGCATTAGCCCGAGTGTGACTACAGTAATTTTCATCCAATTTTAATTAATTTTGGGTTTCTTTAATATTACAAGTAGTAGGAGATACTGAAAGAGACTCCTGAACCAGACTGAAGGAACCACCAAAGGTCAGATTTTGTATTACTCACAAGTCAAATAAATAGAGAGACCACATAACCATGCCTTTAATAATGCATATCACTAACAGGGAGCTGTCAATACAAGTTTGAATGAAGTATGAATACAAGTTTGAATGAAGGGACTTTTTCAGCAAATAAATGCCAGAAGATTGGAAAAAAAAATTCAACCACTGTTTTTCACCTAATTGATTCTATCTTAGAAGGTTTTTTTTTTAATTATTAATTTCAATGAAATCAGAAAACTGGACTTATTACTTGTGCATGTTTGTTTGTTTTTTTTTTTTTTTTCATCAAATGCTTAAAAGTAAGTGATCTTATTTTAGATAAGCCAATCATAGTAAAGAGAGTAAAATAAATAGGATACTTTTATCTAATGGAGACAAGCAAAATAAAATACCACACACAGCCTTGAAGCCTAACTTGCTAACTCTGTTAATCTGATAATTTTTTTTCTCTTTGACCCTTTTCAAGAGAATCCAGCTTCGGAAGAATTTCTCTTTTATCTACTAAAGGATGAACCTTTGTTCAACATTCCCAGCTATACTCATAAGGACTACAGAGTCCTTAGAGTCAGGAAGTTTGAGTACTAATGCCATCAAGTCAATAACTTTCTAGAAGACTTCAAATAATTACATTCTATTTATGTTTTTTTGTTTTTTTTTTTTTAAATTACGCATCCTTGTATACTTTAATCTTCCTGTTTATATAGCACTACTGTATCTGCTTATAAAAGCATTTTATTTTAAACTTCATGTATCTATTTAGAACAGCAGATGAGACACAAACATGGAAGTAAAAAGTCAGGCTAACTAGCGTAATACTAAGATTCTGTTTTATTTATTTATTATAGTCAATTTATTCTATGTCAGTTTAGTGACTGTTTACAAATGGAACATTAAAGCAAACTGTAATCTGCATTTTTAAGGATAAATTTGTTTTTGTACATAAAGTTCGGAAATATAAGCAGCATACACACATATGTTTTTCTAAACGACTGTTTCCAGAACAGCAAATCTGCAGTTATTACTGAAATATTTTGCAGTGTCATGATTTAACATCTGTTTAGCAAAAGCCGTTGTAAACAACAATTTTTTGGCTTCAATTTCCCTTCATGCTATTTTCTGCAGCATTTTGATAGCAGTGTACCTCCTACAGGACTGCACTGGACATTCACTGACACTAAATGCACCCACAGTGTAAAGTATCTTCATCACTTTTTTCCTCATGTGTCCACTCCACTCTTTGTACCCTGTGCAATGGGGTTGCCAGGAGGAAAGCAGCACCCACAGCTCTGACACTTAATTTTACAGTCTTGCTTATTTAAAGAAATCACTTGAATTAACCAGTTTTAATTATTGTCATATTTGTCTTAATTATTAAGCCACGTCTGTCATGCTGCTCTACACAAAGGAATGAGACAGACAGCTGAAATCATGCTTGTTTTAACAGCCACAGGCAGGTCTCTCACTCTACGAGGCCTGGAAGTGGAGAAAACGAACTGCTAATAAAGAGGCTGTCTAACATCGGATGTGGGAATTATGCAAACTCTGAGTGCCTATTAGTCAAATTCATCTCCACATGCACAGTCAGCTTACACTGTGGTTTTCCTCGTCATGAGGCCATTATGCTGGACCTTTCCCAGAAAATGCCAGGCTGATTACACACCTTGGAAAGATTACAATAATTGCAGACAATGCTGGAGAAATGAAAGTTAGCATTACTGTACAGTAAACACTTAGACCAGTGAGCTGAAAATAGATTTCTGTAAATAATGCAACATAGGTGTTCAAACATGAGCTAATCGCGGTAAACCACTCTTTCATCAGCTGTGTGAAGGGAAGTCACCTCAGGTGGGCCGGAAAATAAACTGTAAATGCTTATTCAACACAGTAAGGAACTGTTAATGAGAAAGGGATCAAAGCACTTAACTCAAAATGTACACAAAGTAGGTTACACAACTTGCCTCACAGAGATATTTCCCTGCAAGACAAGTATGTTAGCATAAACAGCTTGAGAAAAGGTCTTTACTAACTTGTGACTGGCTTGAAAACAGTCACAGGGGAAGATCAAGTCTTCCCATACTGTGCTCAGCGGCTTCTCAAGGAGACAGAATGATTGATTTCATGCATAAAGCTGATAAGCTAAGAAATACCCCATGACTTGCTTCTCAGATGTTAGCTATGTGATGGCCCAACAAGGCCAGACACAGAGTGAACTGGGTCTTTCCCATTGGTGTGCTTTCACCTTAAGTTGGAAACTCAGCAAAATGATGGCTGGCTTGATCCCATTCACAGCTGATCAGGACAGGAGGCTGCTGGCAGCCACACAAACAGACTCCTGGCCCTGGGCTCTTGGTCTTTCCAGTAGCTTGTCTCCTGTACAAGTAACCCCTGCAGTTATTAGCAGAACTATAACCTCTGAGAATGCCTAATACTGTAACTAGGCTTCTTGTCCTGCTCAATGTCCTGCCTCGCTTTTAAGATCCCTGGTGGTCCCACACACAATTGAGAAAACACTTGCACAGAAAATAGGAACAAAGTTTAAAGTAAGACACAATAGACTACAGTGGTAGCATACAGAGTCCTAAGCAAGCTGCTGGTCAAGAAGCTGTTAAGTTTTTTTTTTTTTTTTTTTTTTTTTTTTTTTTTTTTTTAAAATCAGTGCCCTCCTATTCCCCCTGCCTGTTCCTTCCATTTTTCCATGCTTATTCTTCTTCCTTGTCTCCACCCAGATCAGTCACTTGCACCTAATTATAGTTTTTCTTACTGATCCCACAATTACTACAGTGTTCCCGACTGCTGGATTTCTCACATTGCTCCTAGGTCACCTCAGCCCCACATGATATCAGTGAGGGGATTACTGAGAGACCACTTGCCCTTAAAAGGCCTCCTTTCCCAGAAGGCTTCCAATAGTGTGTCCAGTTATTGAAGAAGTCTGGCCACCTTTCTCATAGCACCTAACAAGCTGTGAAATCCAGTCACTTCTTACACTGATCCCTGTCATCTCAGCTTTCCACCACATTACTATGTGTGCCCAGTGGATTCCCATATCACTACCGTCTGTTATTCTCACAGTTTCTTCAGCAAGCCAATCCTCAGGCCAGAGACTCTTTGTCTATGTCTATGCACATTATATTCTTATGTTTTGTGGTTCACAGCCTCTGAAAAATCAGACCAAGTATCCAATAGTTCTCTCCCGTTTGCCTCAAACAGATGCTTTTTCAAATTCTCATTTAACTTCTGCTGCCAATGTTGGCAGCACATGGCTTCATGCCCAAAGTTTGCCCAAACACCATTGGCATTGGAATGGGACACTCTCTAGGACTACAATTTGCAAGTTTCTAAATTAGGTTATTGATTTTTTTTCACTCTGCCTTCAATTTTGTGCTCTTAAAACTGAATATTTACTGCTTATTATAGACATTTACAGGAGAAAAAGAACTTAAATTCTTATAAATCTATCCAAATACATCTGCTCACAAGTAAATCTGTTCTCTGAATAACTTTTTACAGATGATGGAGGGGGGGGGGGAAGGGAAGGGAGTAAAAAGATGCCACACTGAAGAAAAAAAGTTTTCCTAGGAACAAGGGGAAATAAAGTCCAAAGACATAGCCCAGGTTCTTTCCAGTGGTCCTTCTTCCCTAAAGAATATCACACAGGAATGAAACTCAGCAAGCTAAACCAGCTCTCCTCCCACTTGCTTTTGCTATTAATTTTCTTATTCAGGCTGTATCATAATGCCAAAATGAAAGATTCAGACTGCCACAAAATAACAAGTGGCAATGAGAGGCTGCCTGGGGAAAAGATGCAATTGTGCATCATATAGTATGTTTTTTTTTTTTTCTCTCCCCCCCCCCCCCCCCATCGGGACTGCTTGAGGATTTGAAGAGAAGCAGAGGAATGAGAAGAAGAAAAAGGAAGGTAGCACAAATTATTCCTTCTTTACATCCACTTTTTTTTTTCCAGAAAAATATAGTAGCCCAAGTGCAAGACTTACTTAAAGTAGACTGAAAATTATTATATGATGGAATTCAAATAACGTAACACCATAATAAAAGATACCATTACACTAAATATACTGTACAAGCTAATTGCAAAAATACTGCTGCTCATATACTTTGTCTCCATTTCTAATACCCTTTTCTAGTCTGGGCCTCAAATTTGGAGTAAATAAAGGCTCCATTGTTGAGGATATATTTGAACTTTTTAAATCTTAAAGAATAATGATGATTACTGGTAAAAGACTATTAAAAAAAATTGTATTCACCCTCATCTTTCTTGTTGATTCTTAGCAAGAACTTCAGGTCTATCTGTAAATACAATTTTTGTTTAATTATCATATGTTGCACTGTTATTCATTCTTTTAACTTTCTTATAGCCATGTATATTACATATTCTGCCTCTACACAACTTTCCTGAAGTCACTGGCAAACTTTGTCCAAAACCCAGTATGTGTCTGCTAGCACCCTCATTTAAACTGATAGAACAATAAAGACGATGTAATCAACCAGTATTAACACCGAGTCCATTTTTTTTTTTACTACTCTGTTGATTCTGCCAATGGTATTACCAATTAACTATCAGTAATAACAGTGCTGTGCAAAACACTGTACTACTTTACTGAAGTAAAGTCTTCAGTATCTGAAGATAGGAGAACAAATAGGCATTTTATTGATGTCACTAAAGTAACAAGAGCTAGACAGCTGGCCTACACATCATAAATTCCTCACTCACAATACCATGCTTGGTTCAGTACACTAGTTTGCTTCCTGCAGACTGCTAGCAGCACCTGGGCTGCTAAATTCTTAAATGCTTGCACCTGCCACTTCAATGCAACCTGAAAGCATTAGCATGTTGTTGCACATTACCACACTGCCATCAAATAGCTCATTCTGTTCCATCATACAAGGCTGGAAACAAGTAATTTTCATCTACTTACCAGGATCTGTGTACATTTGTAGTTTTGTCTGATACTAGACACAATAGTAAAGATTTTAACTCAAAAAAAAAAAGTTTCCTGTCTTTTATTAGGGATTAGATGAAAGCAATGATGAGAAAGGAAAGGAAAAAAGGGTTTGTTTTTTTTTTTTTTTTAGGGATTAGATGAAAGCAGTGATGAGAGAAAGGAAAGGAGAATCCTCTTTGATATCTGGAAAGGCTGGCTGGCTGCATTCCTTTACAAACAACACAAAAATGTATTTTGAATAGTTTTGCCTAAGACTTGTTACATTACATATTGTTACTAATCTTAACTTCAGTGTTTATGCTACTCATATTACTTATAAGTAATATACACAGTGAATTTACTTGATACAGTCTTCAAGATCAGACTGGATCACTACTGAACACCTGCCCTGACTCCATAACTGGCACTGCTTTGAAAAAGAGGTTGGAGGTACTTCAAGTTCTTTTCCAATGTGAACTTTCCTGTTACACAAATATCAATTTACAGATGAAGTACAAAAAGTTGTAAAAAAGATTATACGTAAAATTTAGGATTTTTTTTGTAGATATTTGCATGTCAGTCAGCATTTACATTATTCAGTAGCTTACAGACAGCTGATTCTACATCTACATTAAGCCAAATCCAATGCAAAATTTGAACAGTCTTGGAGTTGAGCACATGTGCATTTTCATGCAAAGAAAAACCTCAAGAAAGAAAAACTATGGAAGGGGCATAATCCAAAAGAATGCCTAAATAAGGGAACTTAATATAAAAAAATAATTTAAAAAAAACCTTGTAAATTAGAAAAATAAAAAGTGGAAGCAAAAAATAATGCCTCCAAATTAAAGAGTTACATGGAAAATGTATTTATAAAACCAGGCAGATTTATAGCTGAATGTTTTCTGCTGGAATTGGATTTCTTCTTGCTCTACTATTAGATCTAACATCATCCAACCTCTGCCTACTGATACTATTTATTCATCATCACTACTTAAATCTTAACTGGTTTATGCATTTTTCGGTTGGCTTTTTTTTTTTTTGGAAGCAAATAAAGCACATTAAGTCTTCTTTAAGCAACGTACTGATTTGTAAGAGCACAAATTCTATTCCCCTCCAAATAATCCGTCTGAAAGCATATTAAATCATCATTTTTACAACTTCCACAAGTAAAATAAAACCCTATTGAATAAGACTTGCTTCAGAATTCCATATAACATGAAGTTAGAACAGTCCAAACCAATAGATTCAGTTCTTTAGAACAAGATAAAATCTTGTAGTCAAGGAATAAAAAAGGGAATAAATAAGCAGCAAACGGTCTCTGGAAATGATCTCTTACATTTTTCTACACTAAGATCTTTAGAACATGCCCAGCTTTGAGAACATTAAAAATTATATATTTAAGGATTTAAAAATTAAATGTATCTTTGAACATAGTGAAATAAAAGCATGTCTTTCAAAATATACTAGGAAATTAATGGGCTCAAGATCTTTTTATGGTAGCAGACAGAATCAGCATAGGTTATTATATTTCTGGACAACTTATTAGAAAAATCTTAATTAGTGTTTGGAGAAAACATTACTATAGAAAAATGCTGCTCTTGCTTTAAGCTTCAGAAAGGGATGATCTGCCTTAAAACAGGCACAAAGAAGAAAGGAACAGGGAACAGAACCAAATGCTAGGTGCCTGCCTCCTGCAAAAAACAGAATTGCATTACCGTTGGGAAAAAACTCATCTTTGATACCAGAGCAAGAAAAGCATTCTCAGAAAGAGTTTTCCTGAAGTATGTGCTCTTTAGTTTTATATTTGTAGGTAACAGTTCCCAGGTAAAAGTGCAAAGGTCTCCATTTGATATGCAATGTTAATGCTTAATTTATTTAACACTCAATTCTACTTATTCTCCCATGTAAGGAGGGTCAGACCTTGGAGCACAGTTTAACATTTACACAGAAAATTCCGTGACTAAGCAATACAAGGACCCTTGATTATAATTATCCTCTTTTGTTTCATGGACAGCAACTGGAGTGAATGAATCAGAAACGCTGCGCTTAAAAAAATCCCCTAATTTCTAGATACTGAACCAAGTAGCGGGAAGGGGGTGTCATTAAAATGACTTCTTTTTTTCTCCCCCACAAAGAACATAATTAAAACCTCTCAAAGTTTCTGCTTTACCTCTGAATTACTTAAGAAAAACTTCACACAATTTTCTACCCTGCCACCTTCCCCTGGTGAACCAGTTTTTCCAAGACGGAGTAAACTGATGTTTTCTGCTCTATCATAAATACAGCCTACCTACTCCAGTACTCCAACTACAATGACATGCACATGCGTCCTGTACAGCTACTCCCTTATTTCTTCAACTTTTTCTATGTTATTTTTGTTGCTTTGGTAAGGCAGCCCCAACTCTTCTCATGCCTTACATATTAAAGTAAAACCACTTTTAAGAGACAAAAGTGCACTCCCCTCAATATCAAATCTTTTAGACCTTCATATGATCATAAAGGTGAAAAGCTGAGGACCAATGGTTTGGTTGTTTTTTAAAGGAAAAAACAAACACAATAGCACTCAGATTAATATGGAGTGTATGACTGTACTGCTATTCTTGACAAGAACAGAGTAAGGGAAGAAAATTATTTTATGAACCAACAAAACCCTTTGAAATATCTTAAATCTGCAATTGTATCACAATAAAAAGTGAAGCCACATGTGTGTCCTAGAAAGAAACACACAAACACTTTTCCTCTACGTACACTACGAAGCTCTTTGGCTCTTTAGTTTTGTGGGTTTTTTGTTTTATTTTTTTCATTTTTCAATCACTTACTCTTTAAGTATGGCGGACCTGTCTCCTCTTCAGTCTTTTACAACTCTACGACTGGTTTGTGACGCTCCTGAGCAAGGCAGTTGTAAGTGTGAATTCAAAAAGCATATTACATCCTTCAGCAAACCATATAAAATGTGACTGAGCTGAAATGAATTGTTCTAAGAAGAATTTACATTCATTTCATTTTTTGAAGTTTACATTTACGTAGTTTTTTTTTGTTTGAAAGCCATGCAGTTATTTTTAAGTATGTCTTGTAATAATATATCAGTAGACTTCTCTGAATTGATTCCTCCATTACTGTATTTCAACTCTTTTTGTGACCTGGTATATATTACAGCAGTGGATGTTGGCATCTTGTAAATCTCATCTTTTTAGGAGGTGCCCTTTCCTTACTTCAGTGTACCTAAATGACATGTCAGCATTTTACTTTGGTGTGAAATCTTATTCTGAGAAGTATAAAACCCAAAGAGTCTGCAGCAGATTCCATACATTCACCAAGCACACATTATAAATATATATATTAAAGGCACTGCTGAGTGAAGACTGTGAAATTCCTCCCTCCAGCCTCAACAAAACTGCCCACAGATTATTAACTTTTCCTGAAGTTTTCAAAAAAGTCAATACATCAAACATCAAGAGTTCCACCAGAAAGTACAGCAAATTCCACTTGAAGGAAATTGAATCCTGAGACATATTTTTACTTATCAGGCAGCAGCATCAGTCTAAGCTATAACCATAGCCCCAGTGTCTGCTACAGAACGGCATCTCAGATGCCTGCTTTGCTGGCTCTGTTTTCAGCACGAATTATTGAAGATTTATCAGCCATTTGAAAAATGCCCACTTAGCTCAAACTGAGAGGGGCAGTTGGAATGCCAAGATTTTACAATGAAGCGGGTGAGAAACACTCTCCAATTCTAATTACACATCACTTGTGTGTGTGCAGCAACACCTTCAATCAATACAGATGTTTCTTAGGTAAATGTGTTTCTGAACTCTTAGATTATTTGATGAAAAAAAGAAAACTAAATAAAATGTAATATATTGCTCTCCTGACCAGCATTCAAACATTCTGCTACAACACAAAACTCAATGTATTTGCTGTGCTCATTTGTGAAACACACGCTTGAACTAATTAGTAATGATCAATTAGGATAAAAAAAAAACACCAAAACCAAATAAACTTAAGTGCTCTTTTCAAAAGAAAAAGCAAAGAAAACACCTCTTTGAACCTCCCCACCACTGTATTTGGCCAAGAGCCAGTAAACATACAAGTAAAACATTTCCTTCCTGTCCACTAGTTTTAATTCAAGCTTTATATTAAGCAGTTCACCATTCTGTCCTCTCCTTAGTGGAGAAATTAAAGGAAATTTAATTGGAAATGCTGACAAGTCAGCAAAAATTTCTTTGTGCTTTGCACCTTTACCAAAAGACATTCATCAAGTGGACTAGTAACCAAAGTACCACAAGCATATTGCAGTGTAGTTAATTCTTTAGCTAGCCAACTGCACTCTCCTGCTTTCTGAAAAACACATTAGTGAGCATAGCAGTTGACTGAATGAAACATTTTCTGTGAGAAGGCTATGGAAGGCTGCTTCTTCAGATGGAAATGAGTTCTATTTTTTCGTAAAAGAGAACTTCACTTTAAAAAAAATAATTCACTTGACAGATTTTTCCCAGAAAAATATTTGTTTCATTCAAGAAAGTTGCTTGATTCAAACAAACAAGTAAACCCTGTCCTGGATCAAACAAACAAATAAAACCCTGTTCTCAAACTGGGAAAAAGACTGTTTGAGATTCAATTTTGAGATTGACAAATTCTTTATTAAATCTTGAAGACAGAAGACCTTTCCATTTCCTCAGAATTTTTTCACGAAGCAGAGGGAGGTGAAGAAATCAAATAAAGCTGTACTTTAGCACAAAAGCTGCAATGTGAAAGTGGACTGAAGGCCCATAATATATGGTCTTGAATAAATAAAGCAATAGAGGCTTTTGGTTTATTAGAGCATAGCTGGATGAAGTGTGAAGGTGATAACACTGCTTGAACAATTCCAACGTGCAAAACTACATTTAAACTGCCACTAAAAGTCTAACAAGCAAGAAAGTCTGTATTAGCAACCAAATTAACTCATGTTTGCACGACAACTAAATGTCAGAAGTACCTTAAAAACTTTAGAGGTCTTGGACACAAAATTACTTGTCAGATTCTCTATTCCCAGGAAAGCGAACAGCAATTAATGCATAATACTGCATTATATAAAGGTTCAAGTGAAAGACAAGCTGAATTTAAGTAGTTGTATAATCAAAGAATATTAGGATGTTATAATCACAAAATAAACAAGAGAATTAGGCAAAGCAGACTATGATAACAAAAGAGAATAAATAGAAGGCTTATCCCTACCCTAGGCTCACTCACTCCAGCAGAGTAGATCTCCAGAAGAGATCCTTCCCCAGTGGTAGCCAGCACTTAAATAGATCTAGGAGAGGTAGAGCCAGGCTCCACCCCTTCCGGCAGCACAGCTGAATTGCCTTCACTTGTGCTCCTCTGGCTGACTCATGGCTTGCCTCAGGTGATCAATCAGAGGTTCAGGCTGTAACTCAGCAGTTCCCATACATTAGTTCATTTGTAAGTGTGCAAGACCTATTTTTCTTAAAAAGAAAAGATGAAAAGTTGCTGAAGAAAATCAAAAAGGGGATACAGTAGTTTGCAGGAGAACATTACACTACCAGTACTAAGAACCATCCCACTGGGCTCTAGATCTGTAAGTAATTTTGTCCCTTGAGCCAGTAACCCAGCCTTTTAGGACAGAAATACTGAAACAGAGCCTTAAAACAAAGCTGAAAAGATAACAATGCACATGCATTCTATCACTTTTTGTTCTGTCTATGAATTATCTGCCTAAGATGTAAGATTTTCTTTTCAAAATATACTCCCTCCACACTTCAGCCATTCCCATACTTGAACAGGATCGCTGGACCTCCACAGGTCCCTTCCAACCTCAACCGTTCAGAGACTCTGAGGTATTTGAAAAATCTTTTCCACTGGTGGTCACAGGAGGTTCACCATAAAGCCTTTGTTCTCCAATTGAAAATAACTGAATAAATGCAAATCAAGATTTTACAAATAGAAATTAAAAACAAAACAAAACAAAAAACAGATAAGCAATCTTAAGACTTCTCTCCAAACACAGATGATATGAATGTCAGGAAAAGGACATACAGCTTCTCTGAACCAAAAAAAAAAAAACTCTTGACAACAGCAGGTGCCAGTTAAATAACAGTATCAAAAATCATGGCAAAAAAAGTATTTTTGCATTAACTACACATGCCTAAATAAAGTTAGACTGACAAAGACAAAAAGGTAAAGAAATGAAAAGATGAGGTCTGGTGTCACAGATAAACCTGGATATTACTGCAACTTGGTATTTCAGTTTACTATAAGTAAAAAGAAAAACCTTGCACAGTACTTCTAGTATACGCCTATGTGTAGATACTAAGGCATCTCAACACAAAAGAGTAGGTTATTCAGAAGGGAGTGAACTAGAAGAAAACTGAAAAGACTCTAAAAGGCAAAAGGACAGGTTTACACTAAAAAACTCTGAGACTTTTTGATTATTTTATATAAAAGAATCACAGTTTTGCTAATGGATAATTAAAAGAAATTCAGTATTTTTTTCATAAAAGTACTTCTCTATAATCATCTACTAAAAATATAACCTTAATCCACTTCAAAACAGCTCTGCAAGTGAAGCCAGTGCACTTACATTCTAGGACACCTTCATCTTTTAAGAATTTATACAAGATACAAATGCCTTATGGAGCTGGGAGGAACTGAATTGCCTTTTTGTTTGTCTTATGATTCCGTAAGATACTGTCTAACAGATTGTTTAAGTAACTCCTGTCTATAATGAGCTGGGGATTTAAATGACTACACCACACTCTGCTCACCAACTATTTTTTGATAAAGCGTAGGGTAGAATTTTAACGAATAAGTCCTCATTGTTAGTAAGACCTCATACTCACTGCTACAAAAGCATACTAACAGCAGAGAATGAAGACACTGTCACCTGGCCTTGCTGCTTTTCCTGAATTGTTCTAACATACTGAAAGCACAGTCATTCTGCTTTTGATTTAGCATACCTTATGATTATAATTTAGTGCAGCTAGGAAACCTCCCAACCACAGACAGAGAAGTGGAGGACTCAGACAATGTCACAGAAGATGAGAATCAAAGCCTAGCTAATACTTCATCCAAAATTCATTCCATGGCACCTCATTATAAAAGCACACAGAGCAAGTTCACCCAGTTATGCAAGGTCTTGAATCATACATAAAAGATAATGGTGAAGTATTTAATTCTTATCTCAGAATTAACAACTACTTAGCCCATATTGACCAAATATTAATCATTTACATTAACAGCAGTTAGAACTTCAAAATATACAAACTGGAGCAAATTATGTACCAGTCCTTTCTCTTTCCTATAGGAATTTGAAATGGCCTATCTGGAATGCCCACTGAGTCCAGAATTTTTCCTTTGCTTCGGGACCTGGAAGACCAGATCCTTTAGAACACTTGTACACAGTATGAGTCTGGGTGCTTGTGTAATCCCGTAAACACTGTCTACACTGCCTATACTGTAAATATTTGTCTATACCTTTCCTGAGCATTCCTACTTCTACTCTTATTTCCAAATCCTTTTGTCATTTTACAATAGCAGTACCAGGTACTTCCAGAGATTAATGACTAGCTAGGCTAATGGCCTGTAGCAGTACCACAGGTTATCAGCTTCACCCAGCTGCTCTTTAATCTCCACACAGTCCCCAGCACCTTCATCATTATTGGGTAATTAGCATTAATGAAAGTTATGCATACACACAGTGAGGATAATACACCCTCAAGCCTGTATGTCAGAAAATCTTACTTTAAAAAAAGTGAGAGTATCCAACATAAATCATATCTGCACTGTTAAATGAAAGAATATTTCCACATGTTCCCAAAGGCATAAGCATCAGTAACAGGCTAATGATCTGTAAAATTTTGTGAAACACAACATTACTGAAGACTTCAGACACTAAAAAAAAAGTTCCCTCACCCCCCTTCCCCAACTTTATTTCTTCTCTTTCAATATTTCCCAGCCCAGGTCCTTTGACTCTACTGAAGACATTTTCTACCACTTGGTCAGTATCTTCTCCATCAATATCGGCCTTAACAGACTTTAAGCAAATCATACCTTCTAGTTTTAAGGCAATGAACGTGAAAATAATTTTAACCAGAAACATCTGCTGCACTTTGAAATATAACAGTTGTCTGCATGTGCTACATACAATATTCAGAGTCTAATGGTCTATAGGAGAATTAACTATTCTTGGTAAACTGCTAGGATTTATGTAGATGTGTAGTTTGCTCTCTACCACTCACTCACCTACTAACTGAAGAGAAATATACCTTACATCATCTATGTCCAAATTTAGTGTTTTCACCCTGCAGTTTCATCACACCCTCGACGTGCTAAGCTTTCCAACAGTATCGTGTGTTGGAAAACAAAATGGTCTGAATCATTGGACCTAAATACCTTAATAAAAAAGGATGTGGAAATAAATATTTATATTAACAATACAAACGTTGGATATATATGATGCCAACTGCATATTTATTCAGCATTAAAATACCAATCACTAAACCCTATTATCTCAACATGTTCATTGTGATTAAACCTCCTTCCAAAATTGCAAGTTCTATAATTTTTCTTTACCTAAAGGCTATTCATGGTGACACTGATAAATTCCTTAACCATAAGGCTACACTTCAAACTTATTTTTCTATGGAACCCATGAGTACCTTTTAGCTATGATTTCCAACTTAGGTTTTGGTAGGCTTGCACCCCCTGACACTGCAAGCCAAATCCACTGCAACAAAAAAATCTTATATTTTGCCCAAAGGAGGAATGGAGCAACTTTGACTAATCAACATAACAATAACTTTGCTTCAAGTTAGACAATTTACATAATTAGCTAAGTCTAGGAAACAGGGATAAAGAACAACTCCTTGACTAAACTCTCAATCGTTCCACTGGAAATTTTTTCATTGTATGAGGTAGGAATGAGGTATCCTTTGACAAGTAAGTTTCATCATTTATACTAAATGTAACATACAAGGCCAGTGCTACTCTGCAAACTTTAAATGGCTCATATGCTCAATTGCCATCTTCATTCCAAAACAAGTTTCTGTTAAAACTGTTTATTATAAGTGATTTACAAAACATTACTCGGATCATTTGGTCATGAGGAATACACAAAATATATTTTTCAAAAACCTTTTAATTAAACTCACACAAAACGTAAAAGGGGTTTCATACAAAGGAAGTTTGATATGACCAATTTGTAGCAGAGTACCTAAATACTAGGATATATTATTTTCAATACATTCAATTCAAGTATGCCATAATAGTTTCATAATAATATGCAATTCAAATCAGCTAATCCTCCATTTATCTCTGAATGCTAAAGTCTTTCAAATTTACTGAAATTTACAGTGAAGTGCTCTTAATATAAAAATATATGTTCATAAGGATGGTCATACAGTGCATACAAAGGGTTTTCACAGCCCAGTATTCAGCCTCTAGATGTGAACACAAATGGATGTCTAGTAAAGAAGAAAACAGAGATAGATAATAAATTCTACTTAATATTTTCATTGCAGCCAGCTAGATTTCCCATGCCTAATGTGTTTTTCATACTTCGTGATCCCATATGTGTCGCTCCTCCAAGTATTTGTCCAATTAACACAAATAAGCATGCATCTGAAGTGGCTATTGTGGAAACAGTTGTGATGTGTTATTTACTCATGTTGGAAGTAGTAAAAGAAAACAAAACAATAAAAATTCCTCACAGAAATAAGAGATAGATTTGTTGCAATAAAGAGCTGCAAGGGATAGCAAGCTTTTAATCTTAAAGAGCATTAGTATTCAAAAAGGAAGGACAAGAATTCTCTGCATTTATTTGCCCTACATTATTTCCAAAGGCAGTAAAATGGTAATTTTGGATTTGTCTCATCTTCTCGATTTCTTTGTTCCCAAAGATCAAGGTCCAAAAGACCTCTCCTAAAAGAGTTAATCATGTCTCATCTATCATTCAGCAATGGTCTCCACTGAGATTTGAAAGAAGTCAGAATGAGAGAACAGTGAACTAACCACTGTCAACCCAAATGCATATACAAAAGTACACATTACAAGAGCCTTCAATGGGTCAGGAATTAGAATAAAACTTCTGTGCATTTCAGAGTGTCAGATGAGTGCTACATCTGAGTAGAAGCACCCTCATACACACACATACAACTTCTAGAAATAGTTACTGACAAAGTCATCAGATTTTTCAGTTTACATAAAATGAAATGTCTTTTATATTTTCAGATGGCAATTTCATGTTTTTTTATGCATTCAAAATACAAACAGCAGCAGTTTATGTACAATACTAACTGCAAGCAAAATTTATACAAAGGCTTTTGTTTAGGCTGCACCAGATAATTAAACATGAAAATCTTCACTAGGTTTCTACCTCCACTGCATTCAGTTATCTACTTAAACTCTGATTACTCATGCCGTTAAGTTTCATTCTACACTGCATTGTCTTGCATATATCAGGAGCTTAAAATTTCCTTCAAAATTTGAGTTTTAGGTTTTTGTTGTTTAGTGTCATATAACTTTTGCAATTCTGTTAGGTATGCCCATGTTTAACACATTTCACTAAATAGAACAAGCCAGAAGCAGAACGTGTTCTTTCAATATCATGAATTTCCTTTTAAGAAGAAATGAAATCAACTAAGAACCTGGGTAGATTTAATTTCTCTTTTCAGAATTTCCATAACTTGCAGAAAAATGTCTCCTTGCTTTTTTAAGCAAAAATGTACTTTGATTGGGTTTTTTTTTTTTTGGTTCCACAATTATCTAAATTCTTTCTTCAGAAGCTTTCCCTAGACTAGACACACATTCTTATCACATTGAAAGCACAGTTGGCATGATAAATAAATAAATATTCACAGCTAAATGAAGTCATCATTTTTGTGGCTTTGCAGATTACTCTAAGGAGATATTGAACATAATGCAAATTAGCAAGCAATAGTAATAAGAAAAATCTGAAAAATGCAAAATCAAAGAGAGGAATAATTAAAAGGGAAAGCTAATCCATCAAAAGCTGCTGTATAGTGTATGAGATCTTAAAGTAAATGAACAAATGAAGTCCTTTCAGTATTAGTGATAACAGCTATAAAATTACAATCTATCACGCTTGATAGTCTCTTTTTACAGCTGTCTGATTTAAGCACATTTCATACTATAGTAGCTGACAGGAACAACTCTGCCCAAGTTATATGTGAAAAGGTACTATATCTGGGTGTTGTTATCATTTAAGTCGTTGCGGGGAAACTCACTTCCATCTTTCCACTCTGTTTTGTATTATTACATTTTCAGCACATTTTGCTTTGAATGCATTATATGAATGCAGCATATTTATGCACTGGCAGTTGTGTGCTGTGATTCATCTACTCAATATTTCGTGGCAATACTCCTTGCACAGAATAAAGTTAATATTCCTTTGTTTTTCTCACCTTTCTTATGTTTCATCATCTTTCTGCTTTCATCCTTCATATTATCCTCTTATCAAAACACATGTATAAATGCAACTTCCAGACAAGATAATTAACATAGAATACTGTTTACGTATACCTCATCTTGCCATGACAAATGAGTCTGAAGAGGGAAACAGTATTAAAAACGAGCTGTGAAAATATCATAGTACTCCTTTTGGTGTTGAATTAATTCATTGACTATTAGGGAAAATCAGTATTTGAAGAAAATTTTAACAAAGTGAATGCACTGTATATTATCTAGATTGTATTCTAGACTTATTGCTGCTCATGACTTGTATCATCTCAAAAGTACAAACAATATCTCCTCAAATTTTTTCTTTGACATGAATTGTGTTATTAATAGCATCTCATTTTATTCCAAGAAAAATAAAATTTTGATAGTGTAAGTTATCTTAACCAAAGAAAAAGGGAAGGGAAGGGGAGGGCAGGGGAGGGCAGGGGAGGGGAGGGAAAGTGCAGATACCCGTCCTACATTTTTAACTTTATGGATTACCTCCTTATATTTTTAACTGTAAAGATTTATATATGTAAGTATTTTAATATATTCAAATTTAGAACAAAGTTATGGCTGTGACTAGGTAGAAGATAATCATTTTTTTTTTTACCTAAAAATATTTTCTTCAAATTAAACTTTCCTAGAAATTTCCAATTGTTATGGCCTTGTTCAGTGAGTAATTAAGCATTCACTATGTTTCTTAGATAACTTCATATTAAAGTGTAAACTGAAAATGAGAACATGAAGAAAGAATTAAAAAAAGCTACACCAGATCTTCATGACAAAACATACCTTTGTATATTCAGCTGTCATTTGCATTAGCCTGTGCCTAACTTAGCAAAGACTTTGAATTGACTTCCAGTTGTTTCAAGAGGAATTACATTCCCAAGAACTTTCAGCACAGGTCATGAATATGAGTTGTTCACTACATTTTTTTTCTTCCTGGAATTATCTGACAATAATAAGCTCCTCACATACCATTTGCATTCCATGTTAATATTTCACAAATAGCCAAAACGTGAAATACATGGAAATGAACAAATAAGTCACAGAGCACAGAAATCACTCACTCAGCCCATGTCAGGCAATTAAGAACAGACATCCAGAAGTTATTATTATTATTTAAACGTTAAAGTCACATAAGTAGAGTGGTTGTGTGAAGCAAGATTTAGGCCATCAAACTTGTTACATCAAGTTTTATGGATTTACAAGGACTAATTTACGAATTCTGTCTGCTCTTCATCACCACAGTAAATGTGAGTAAAATATTATAGCCTTATAGTTTCACTGTTTTTAGAAGCAAAGCAGCTTGTAACTTCAGCAAATGTTTTATATTATAAGGCACTTAGGAGAATCTATTCCTGATAACAACAACAAAGTTTAATAAATTCATAAAACTACATTATATTTTCCCTATGAAAAGGAAGGACCTCATGTAGGAGGGAAAGACGTAATACGAACAAAATAACAGCAACAAAAAAAGTATTATTATGACTTTTTTGCAATAAATACATGTTTATTCTTCTTGATGAAAACAATTCTAAGTGTGGAAATTTTGCAAAAGCTAGTAGATAAAATCATTTATTTTTCCTTTCTCAGAGAACTATCTTTGAATCTTTCTACTTCCATCTTTCATGACTACTGCAATAATAGCTGTCCAGGACTATATGCTGAAAAGTACTAATTGCTTCTGAAAGTGTACTCAGAAAATACAGGGTTTTTTGTTTGTTTGTTTGTTTTTTGCCTATCACAGCAGTATAAAACAGTATTAAATTATGAAGCCCTGGGAAAGAGCAGAAAATTCTCTGCTCATCCAACCTCCTCCTCTGTTCTCACTTTCACCAATGATACAAATCTTGATGGAGTCTTTGGGAGATATAGGTGATGCTAGATTTGTGCAGCTATTGACAGATCTTATTGCACCTTAATACAAACATCAAATATACATACATTGTTAACCTGTAAGACAACATCTGTTTACACTGGAATCATAAAATCATACATACCTACTGGAATCAATTATACACACAGACACTCCAAATTCAACTGGATTCCTCTGCAAATATAGTCTTACAAAGGTGGGTCTCCAAATAGTTAATTAGGATTCAAAGAATATAGGTATAAAAATAAATTCCCAGGAGTACCAGAGGCAAGGATGCTAGACTATGAATAGAGGAGGCTGGATCATGACTTGAATTTAAACTTTCAGTGTTTTGTATCAAGGATATAATAGCCTTCAGTTGTTCGTATCTACCTAATATGGTATCATGCAGGTCTACACAGATAAATTCTCACACTAGAAAGAACAATCAAAGACAAGAGCAGAGGGAGAATTGTACTGGATGTAAGACAAATTCATCAGGGATACTGTACATTCTAGATTGAAGGTGCACATTATAAATTATATAAAAGTAAAGGAGCTTCACTAACCTCTCAAACATTTCTGAGCAATTATTAGTAGGAAAAAAAAAAAAAAACCTTTTTTTTTTTTTAATCTTATACAAGATTTGAAAGAGTACACCATCAGCTCACTAACTCCTCCTCAAGGTCATACACTCTATATTTCTTGATGTCTATCCATTCACCAGCCATTAAGGAAAATTTTGCTCTTAACTATTACTGAGTCTATGGAGACATATTTAAATACTGCTTTGAAATATTAGATGAAGCCTGTTGTATGCAGCTGGCAATAGGTCTTGTTCGGTTTCCTTCCTATAACACAAAAAACTTTAGATTTACAGACATCCATAATAAAGCATCTCTGTACTACGTGATGTTGTTAAGACTAAAGCATATAGATGCAAAATAAATGAAAAAGGAAAAAAAAAATACATATCAGCAAATACACCCATGTATACATATAAGCACACTCATGCACAGCCCATTAGATGGTCACAGGGCTGGAGCACCTCCCCTACAAGGACAGGCTGAAAGAAAATCGTAGAATCATAGAATTGCTCAGGTTGGAAAAGATCTTCAAGATCATCAAGTCCAACCACAATCTAACCATACTGCCCTAACTCTAACAACCCTCTGCTAAATCATGTTCCTGAGCACCACATCCAAATGGTTTTTAAACACGTCCAGGGATGGCGACTTCACCACCTCCCTGGGGAGCTTATTCCAATGCTTAACAACGCAGAAGTGTTCACTGACATCCAACCTAAACCTCCCCTAGCTCACCTTAAGGTCATTTCCCCTCATCCTGTCATCTGTCACCAGTGAGAAGAGACTAACTCCACTCTCACTGCAATCACCTTTCAGGTATTTGAAGAGAACAACTAAGGTCTCCTCTCAGCCTCCTTTTCCCCAGACCAAACATCCCCAGTTCCTCCATCTCTCCTCATAGGCCATATTCTCCAAGCCCTTCACAAGCTTTGTTCCCCTTCTTTGGACCTGCTACAGCACCTCAAAGTCCTTTCTGCACCAAGGTGCCCAAAAATGAACACAGTACTTGAGGTGAGGCCTCATCTATGCCGAGTACAGGGGCAGGTTTACTTCCCTAAACCTGTTCACTGCATCATTCCTGATACAAGCCAGGATGCCATTGGCCTTCTTGGCCACCTGGGCACACTGCTGGCTCACATTCAGCCAACTGTCCATCAGTACCCCAAGGTCCCTTTCCATCAGGCAGCTTTTCAGTCACTCCTCCCCAAGCCTGTAGGGTTGCCTGGGGTTGTTGTGACCAAAATGCAGGACCTGACACTTGGCCCTATTGAAACTCACACAGTTTGCCTTCGCCCATCAATCCAGTCCATCCAAGTCCCTCTGTAGTGCCTTTTATCCATCTGGCAGATCAACACTTCCTCCCAACTTGGTGTCTTCTCAAACTTACTGAGGGTACTCAATCCCCATGCCAAGATAATCAATAAAGATGTTAAATAGAAGGGGCCCCAGTACTGAGCCCTGGGGGATACCACTTGTGACCAGCCGCCAACTGGATTTAACTCCACTGACCACAACAATTTGGGTCCTGCCATCCAGTCAGTGCTTCACCCAATGGAGCATATGCTCATTCAGACCATGGGCAGCCAGCTTCTCCATGAGGATGTTGTGGGAGGACAGTTCTCCATGAGGATGTGGGGCAGTGTCAAAGGCTTTACTGAAGTCCAGGTAGACCACATCGACAGCCTTACATTCATCCACTAAGTGGGTCACATTGTCATAGAGCAAAATCAACTTTGTCAAACAGGATCTACCATTCATGAACCAATGCTAACTGGTCCTGATCCCCTGGTTGACCTTTAACTCATCCATGATGGCTCCCAAGATTATCTGTTCTGTGACCTTCCCTGGCACTGAGGTGAGACTGATATGTCTGTAGCTACCAGGATCATCTTTCCAGCCCTTTTTGAAGACAGGTGTCACATTTGCCAGAGCTGGGGCTCTTCAACCTTGAGAAAAGAAAGCTCAAGGGGAACCTTATAGCAGCCTGCAGTACCTGAAGGCAGCCCACAGGAAAACTGAGGAGGGACTTTTCATAAGGGCATGCAATGACAGGATGAGGGGAAACTGCTTTAATCTGGAAGGTGGTAGATTTAGACTAGATATTAGGAAGAAATTCTTTACTGTGGTGGTGGTGAAGCACTGGAACATGTTGAGAGGCTGTGGATGCTTCCTCCCTGGAAGTATTCAAGGCCAGGCTGGATGGGGCTTTGAGCAACCAGGTCTACAGGGAAGTGTCTCTACCTATAGCAGAGAATTGGAACAAGATGATTTTGACCCTTCCAACTCAAACCATTCTATGATTCTATTATTCCTTAAAATGCCATTCAGACTGAGGAGAGTTACGTAAGAGTAACAGCTTCTTCAACAGTGTAAATATGAAGCAGGAAGTGTATCAATCATGTACAACATATTTGTTTTAAAAAGGATTGAGTATAAGTACAGTCTGGGAAACTAGAAGTAGACCCATATTTTGCCTATTGTCCTCTAAGCCTTTCCCCTCCAAACTGCCTGAATAATAAAGTAATTTTGCAAGATTACTGTCGAATTTTATTCACCCTGCTTTGCCACCAGCAATTGCAACTGTGGGTTTAAGAAATATCTAAAAGATCTGTAACAAATATTTTTCTTTGCCTGAGAAAGAGAAGATAGTTTTGCTTCATTCTGTTCTATTTAGCTACACATGGCCTTCTTTCCTTTTTTTTTTTTTTATTTTAAAATTTAACAAAATCTGCAGAAAAAGCTAAAAAAAAAAACCCACACTGCTTTGAATTGTAAAACTTAAAGCAAGCAAACAACAACAACAAAAAAAACCCGCAACAACAAACCATGTGGTACCCACAGCAAAAACCTCTGTCTACTTCAAGCTGGGATCCAGAAACTGAAACAATTTATCACAAGGAAAATACGTGCATGACAAAAGAAAAATACAACCCTCGGGCTTCCATGTGCACTCTTCAGAGAGTCTACACATTCAAATACCACAACTGAAACCTGATTCACTACTACAAAACTTCATGCATCCAAATGCTGTGATTTAACACACTAGTGAATTTATAATGGTTCAATGAAGTGAGTATAAAGGATGTGAAAGTGTTTCCACTTAAGAATCTACACTGTACTTTATTTTACCTTTCCAGGTTAGAGGATGGCATGTTCAGCAATGCATTCTTACATACTTTGTACTTCCCAAACCACCTTCTACATACAAATAACACAGTAACGTACTGATATAAAACAGAGAATTAAGACGGTGAAAATTGAAGATTCATGTCAGAAGTATCCCCCTTCTTGTGTCACTTTGAAATATCTGTAAAATAGCCAGTAATGAAATAATATTTGGTAAGGTCAAAATCCATTGAGGACAAGTACAGTTGTGAAGTTTAGGATTTCTACCAGCGGTTCTGAAGAAGCACATCAGACACTTGGAAAAAAAATTACACAGTATTATGTAGGATCTCTTTGGCACAGATTTTGCTCCAGAACAGCATTCAATTATTTTTGTCTTGAACCTTCTCCTTATGAAATTCCCTCCTTAAACTTGAAAAATCTCCCTTATTTTACAATCTTATTTTCATGGAATTCTCCTAAAAAAAACTAATATTGTTTGATTATTAAAAACAGGGATGAATACTCTACTAGACTGTAGGCTAGTAGACCATGTAACTAATTTCACCATAAAGCACGCTTGTTTGTATTTTCATCCTACCTATTATTTCCAATGCTTTTGTTTGTTTGTTTTTCCTGCAGCATTCATTCTTACCCTGTCATTTTCCCAACTGTAATTCCCTGCTCTAGCCACAGTCTCTTCATGGACTGGAGCCACTGCCTCACACTGCAGGATTTCCATCCCACTCCACTGTGCAGTGTGGTTTCCTTCTGCTCCTCAAGATACACTACTACAATTCCTTTGTTTCCTGGATCTCCTTCTGACTCCTCCTACCTGTTTTCCCAAATCAAGTTTCTGTTTGTTTCTTTAAATCCCATGTTTCTGTTCATTCCTCTTTCAAAAATATTCTTTTCTGCTTAAGAGTATCTAATTTGTAATCTCAGTTGCTTCTTTCTTCCTCATTGAGTAAACACTACTTTTCTGCCTTTATCTGATCTATATCATCAAATCTCAATCCCTAATTTCTTCTCTTCAAGGTTTTACTATCAACTGGTTCTAGTATTTCTGACTGTACCCTAGCCATCCCTTTATGTTCTTACCTCATGCTCATACCTGGACATTTAATCTGCCAGCGTCCAGACACTATCAAGCATTAAGTCTTAATTTTCTGGAAATCATAGCTTTGCTGCATGTCTCCGTTAAGTTCTATGCCCACTCTTCTATTTTTACAAGGTCTGATTCATGCTCTATAACTGATGAGGCAATTTTTCTATTTTTTTTTTATTTTTTGTACTACTGTACATCTTTATCTTTCCTGTAGCTTACTGCAAGGGGAGACATAGCAGAGGCACAGAACTGAACCCATAATAGTCTGAAGCAACCTCAAGCTGTAATTATAAGAAAAATCTTATCCTGCCCTGAACTGGAATAAGCTCATTTGGTTGGAAACTTCAGAGCATGTACTTGCAAAATTCCACCAAGTCTTCACTAAGAACATGCAAAATGTAGTTTTGAAAAGCTTACAGCCTGGTCAAATTGGGGTGTTTCCCAGACTTCTGGGAAAATACATCTATGTATACCATGCGTCTGAACAGATATATTAATAATAGTTCTACCTCACTGTTTACTACTAGTAGACCACTCTAGCAGAAAATTTAGGTTACTTCAGCATAAAAACAGTTGTATCGTTTGAAAATAAAAACGGCGACATTGCTTCAGATTCCTCCCTCCCAGTACCACCCTCCACTCCCCCCTTTTTTTTTAACCTGGTTTCCTGGAACTCCTCTTCATATTAAACAATTCACATGACAGGTTGTTCTCTACATCTCTCTCATTTTTTTAATATTTAATCCATTCTCGTGTTCCAATTCGTAGAGGCCTGAAATGTTGAAATCATTTTTCTGACTAAGAAAAAGCTCCTCTTTCTTCCTACATCTATTATTGTTTTCCAGTCCTCTCTGGCGTACACCTGACCAAAACATACAACAGTATCACAAGTAAACTTACAAATGGAATTATTCCTTCTGGCAGAGACAAGCCTTGGAAGAAAAAAAAAATATATATATATCTGTACACTGAATTTAAATATTTTTGAGGGGTCTTCTTAACACCTTCATTATGGATAGTGTGACAGTTTAAAAATCCTATCACATGATGTGCCCAAAAAAATATGATGAAGCATATGAGATCTTGATGTCTACCAACATACTAAATACATTAGCATGATTTTTTTATTTAAGAACAAAAAAAAGCTCAGGATTCCTTCTCTTATTTACTCTTTATACATAACCATTTTTTATTATTCAATCTAGATTACTATTGATGGTGTTGCTGACTCTTAAAACAACAGATCCAATGTTTTCCTGCAACTGTGACAACACACGCTGATGATCATAGGACCTTCAATTAAGAACCTTTACAGCAACCAACAGTAAACAAGAATACATACAAAAGGACAACAGGTGAATTCTTTCCTATCTCAGTTCTGAGAAACCATTAGAATTAATCATTTTTGCCTTAGATTTCAAAATTAAACTCCAAAGTCATTAAACGTTCAAAATTATATAAAAGCTGAGACTTTCAAGCGATTCTCCATGTAATAAATCATGCTGAAGACGGAAATCATAAAGGTTTGAACAAGTTACAACCTAAGTTATGTTCCACTGTTATCTGTTTGATCAAATTACACATTTTCCTCTCATCACTAATAACTAAAGATCCACTGTTACTGGAAAACTGCTCTGACACTGTTAAAACTTTGTCAAAAAGTAACTGCATAAGTCCTCAATTAAACTAGTCCTGGCATGCTTAGGAAATAAGTTCTATGTTTCAGTGTGAATTTTATAAGAGCAGCTTCAATTTAAGGCTATTACCTTAGAAAAGAGAAATTAAGTGGACTTCTGGATTTTTTGATTTTGACACTTTTTCTGATATGCAGCAATATAGTCTGAAGTAACAGGATTTACTGAGTGGAATAAAATATGCCAAATCACTGAACATAACAGTATAACGGTGTGACACATGCAATACCACCAACACAGAAAGAAGACAAAGAATTTGGTGCTGGTGATAAATGAGGAGGCGAATTGGAAAATACTTAGAGATTTTCATGTTCCTGTATAAAAGGCCAGATGTAGAAGCCATGTTATTCTCTGCAACAATGCTGAAAACCAAAGCAAGCCAAACAAAACAGAACAAAAACACGAAAAGGCAGACGTACTGCAGAGAAAGCTAAAACTAAGTGTAGTATTGATACATTTTACCACAGTTTATCACAAGTCTCAGAACTAGACAGCAAGCAACTAACTAGGCTGTCTGGAACTATATTTCAGATGAAATTCTTTTTATGATGAATAGAGATGAATTAGAATAATCAGATGTTAAGACAATAATCTACCCTATAATCTCAGATAACAAGGCCAGGCTGGATGTGGCTCTGGGCAGCCTGGTCTGATGTTTGGCAACCCTGCACACAGCAGGGGGGTTGAAACTAGGTGATCATTGTGGTCCTTTTCAACCCAGGCCATTCCATGATTGTATGATTCTATGATAACTATGAAGAACATAAAGTGCCTGTTTTCTGCTATATAGATAAATCAGTTTCAAGCTATCTGCCTTTTTCATCAGTTAAAGTTACTCCTCAGTTTTATCTGCACACAGTGTGATTCAGTGGTGCGTTTCTATGAAACCATATGCTCAGAAGTCTGAGGGCTCCTGAAGCCTGTCAACAGTGAGACATATCAACTGCTGACATCTGCACCAGTTGTCAGACCAATGACTATGAATGTCACTGCTCATTAGACTTATTTTCAGTCATCCAGCTATAGTGATATGATCTGTAACTCTTCCTGCTACTGCAGGATACAAGGACCGATAGTCTGATTCACCCAGTTGGAGAAATAGTAGAATGCTGATAGTACTCTCAATTGCTATGACAGCATCACAGTCAGGGCGTGATCCAGGATTCACAATGCCTTATAACAGGAAAAAGAGAATCCAAGCTCTAAGAGGTAATGTATATGTATAGAAAAAGTAAAGCATGAATGTTTCTGAATGGAAAGACAGGTCAAGAAGTACAAGCTTAGCACTAAGAGCTCATTGTTAATTTTTTTTTTATTCCACAGCTATTTCTCACACATGCAAGAGAAAAATAAGATATCAGGATGGTATGGACAGATGGAGAGACCAAAATCAATCCACAGTCCCTGTGTTCACAGAAATTATCTCTGGAAGGAACAAAGGAGACATTTCCTTGCTCTATTTCCTCATGGATCACATGTGAGCTATATAAAATCAGGTCAGAAGTTACACACACACACACATTATTTGCTAGCTGTAATATGAAATACAATCTAAAAATACAATCTAAACTATAAATCCAGTATTTTACCTTCCAGTTCTGCAAATGCTTTCCAAATCTTAGTAGAACCACTTTGGAATACTGAGAGCTAGCATCTCTCCTTTTCCGAGGACAGTGAACTTCAATCTTATAGTTCAATGCTATCCCTCTAACCTTGTCATAGTTGCTTTTGTTTGTTTGTTTGTTTGTTTGTTTTTTCCTTAAAATAAAGCAGATGGCATTTGGTTACTTATTCCAAATTGTAGTAATTTCTATGCCTGCATTTGACACAAATTTCTACTGCAAAAACATACAAATCTTATTTCCATTCACTTAGCATAATTATATTAATATTACTAGTATCAGCATAACTAGCCGTAACCATACAGCAATATCTAAATGTAAAGTACTTTTTTAAAGCAAACTTTATTCTTAAATGTCTAACTTAACCCTTTCTTTCCTAATGATATTATCAAGAGAGTTAACAGTTAATCATGCCAGATGACAGTACAAAGCTATCCTTCGGAAGAGCACGGATCTTATATATAAGCATTTCTACTGTGGTCAGGAGCCACAGTGGCAAGCCACAGCTCAACACTGTGTGGCACAATAATCTGCAGCATAACCATTCATCCAATTACTGCTGAAACAGCGATATAAATCTACTCGTAGAGGGCAAGTTAAGGGTCAGTTGCCAGCAGTGGAAAATATTTGGTATAGGGGTATAGGTAGCATGTTATAGGCCCCGTTTAGTCTGCTTTCACTGATTTTCACAGCCTGCATGATTTTATTCCATTTTCTGAATGGATAAAACATACAGAATCCAAAACTGGGTCAAATCATACCTGCCTATTATCTATGATTAATATCTCCAGCATCGCTAATAGCAAGAGACAGTCTCATACTCTGGTCTGTCAGGCATATTCCAGCAGTGCAGAATGCCAGTGCAGAATCGCCATAAAGTACAGGACAGGCAAAAACACTCATGGCCCCAAGACTTGAACATGGACCGCCCTCAATATCTCATATTCACAGAAACATCTGGTGTTCCACATGTATAATTAACACAACAATTTCAGACTATGGTTTAAACCTCTGGAGACTATGTGGCACTACAAGATTTGTCAGCGAAATTCTTAAGTGCATACACAAACAGATTGATTTGCTCAGAAAAAATGCACAAGAAATGCAGGTCATCGGGAAGACAAAATCTACACTTCAGGAAAGGGCAAGGAATGATCTTGGTAGGCAGTTGTAGGAAGTTAGTTCCAGGAAACTACTTCCAGGAAACAGGGGAATGTGGCAATCACCGAATGCCTCAGCTAGTGCCACATTTTACTTGTCTCCTTGCATTTGGAAGAGGTTGATAGACTCCTTTGAACTGCTCACTGCTTAATTTCACAAAACTCAAGTTATAATCCATGTAACTTCCATAAAATAACCACCACTTATACAATCCAGAGATACATAATGACTAGAATCATACTCCTCAAAGCACAATGCAAAGAATTTGTGATTTTTCTATGAATAACAATGTGACAAAAGTATTAGAAGCAGTATAGAAAAATCATCACAAGTCAGGCACACCAACTACATTTGTTAAACTACAGTGTAGTTTTCATAATTAAACTCTTGTAGAACAAGTACCATTACTTTAAGGGCTATTTCCAAGGTGTTATGTTTTACAATATATGCGATAGTAAGGTTTTGTTTAAATTTTAAATGATATTTACTTCCCCTTAAAGACTTACAGCAAACTAGAATTGAAAATCTAAGATTATGATTAAACATTTTTTGCAGCTATTATGTAGTAATGCCTTATTGCACACAATGTTATTAAATTAATTTGCTTCTTTCAATTAGCTTTCCAGAGCTACAGACTGGGGAGATATCTTACTGCTTTTTCTGTACAACCATAAATCTGTAAGCTGGTATTTTAAGACTCCCAAGGACTGCTCTTTCCAAATTTTGCATCTCCTGAGGCAATTTTAGAGGCATAATAATTGCCTTTAATTACCTGCACTGGCAAATTAAAACTTCAGCAAAACTATCCAGTTACCTTTTTTTGCTTAAACAATTGTTTTTATTTTGTGGTTGTACATTGTCTTCCTAAATTCATTATATTATTCACCTCCTCCTTTACTTCAAAGTATTTTTTCTTGCAATTGCAAACCTGCCAAATTGTAAGGTGAGTGAAATATGATAATAAATAATGACATAATCTACATATCTTCCGTGTTTCTTCATAATTCACAATATATTTTTACTTTGTCAATCAGAGAACAAATGTCTTTATGATTTACTAGTAAAAGGGGACTGGGGGGAAGCCTTCTTCATTTATCTTATATTGACTGACTTATATTCATGCTACATTTTTAAGAATGAATAAAAGCTTTCCATGCAAATTCTTATTTTCAAAGCCTGTAGTTCAGAGGTTTCCTTTTCCCTGAACACGTTGAGTTACCAGCTATGTCCCATCTTCTCAAAGACTGCTTTCATTAAGAGTAGAAACTCTCTCAGAGGAGAACAAGACAAACAAGAGCTTTAAGAAAAAAAATCCCATCATATAAACTACAAATAAACAGATGAAATATAGATGATCCAATTTTTCACATTCATATGCAGTGTTCCAATTTATGTTCTTTATTATTTCTAAGAAACAAAATCGCAGCAACTATGCTTTACACTTAACGTACAGTGTTTCATTGACCATTCAGTCATTCTGTAAGATAGCTAAATTTTTCACAGGTTTATCTTAGACACAGGACTGCTTTTCTATCCATCGTACAAAGAAAAGCCCTATACTTGTGTATAAATATCACTACCTTCTTCAAAGCACATCAAAATAACTTTTAGACCTGCCACTTAATAAAGGAAGGTTTGTATGGATTTTCCTGCTACTAGAAACTGAGAGGGTACCTAGATAACAACTGATGTACAGCCTCCTGTAATAACTAGTCAATGTCACTATCCAGTCACTCTCCAGTCAACTACTAATGAGGATTTAGTAGAATTTGTAGAATTTTTTAATGACTTAAAGGAACGTAAAAGAAACAGGTGCAAATGTTACAAAATCCAGCTGAAGTGTAATGGTTTTATATCAGGCATCTCAACAATGAAAAGAAGCATTGCCACTTACTGTGAGGCTAGCATAACTGTGTTTGAAATACTATATATTTAATTTTATTATGTTAATTAATAATTATATGTTTGAAAGTACAAGCTTTAATATTTTGTTTGATTCATTTTGATTTTACATAGCTCTTAAGGCACAGTATCTTAAGTAGGGGAGCAACTCCTAAGAAAATATCAGTTATAATGCTGTAAACTTACTTTCTATTCTCATTAGATAGGAAAATAGCCTTTCTGGAACGAAGCTGCATAACAGTAATTAATTTACAACAGAATAATTTTTAAGGGGTTATCTGCTTGTTTGCTGCTCTTCTCCTGTAGACTTCAGCTATAGATGTCCGTTTTCTTATGGTATAATTTGCTATATTAATGCTTCAAATAGCATTACAAGAACATTTTGTTAATCTTAGACCATGCTCTGAAGTACAGATTTAATGTTTTGTTTTGGTAGACAGCAGGAAGTTGTGCAGCGTTTTAGCTGGCAGCCCATAGATGGTCTGGTTTTCTCTTCCATATTTTGGAGGAAGAATACTTTAGTATCTCAGTGTCTACATTTCCAAGCTCCACTCAACTTCAGTTGTCATTTCTTTTCTGCTTTGGCTTCACATTCCTATGTTCTTTAGAAATATTTTACTAATTTATTTACTTGTGTCTCTGATCTACGAAGCAAAAGCTGCTTCTGTTTTCTACTGCTTCTCTCAGCACATCTCAAAGGGTCATGATGCATACACTTCTTTCCTAAATTGTGTGTTCTCTTTATTTCTCCTCCTGGGGGCCGCCCCCCCCATCAATAAATAAATAAATACACTGAACTTCTACTTATTAGTGCTGGTCCTGAAGTGTATTCATGTAAATCATCTTGCTTATAAATGCTTTTGAAACTCCTAGTCTCATAATATTTTAACAAAGCATAAAAGCTATGTGGCATTCTTCCCATGTGTTATTTCCACATTTAAAACATGAAGGAATAATGCATTCATTGAGAAGGAGTCCAGTTTTCACACAAGCTCTGAAGAGATCGTAGTTGTAGTACAGTTGCTTAACATTTTTGCAGGTACAACTAAACATTAGGTGACTACCTGAAAATCAAAGAGAAATCATCACTAGTAATTAAATGACTGTTTAAATTTTCTATTTTCTATACAGTCATCGAACCACATACTATACAAAAAAAAAACCAAAAAAACCAAAAAACCAAACAAACAAAAAAAAACCATAAAATTGAAGAAATCTTCACTCATTGAGAATGCAAATTGCTTTCTAATTTACTGACCTTTTAGTACAAGAAGATGAACACTGCATGTAGATCAACATACCACAATCTCATGAAATTAACAGGTCAAATACCCAATTAAAAACACACTGCATTGCAAGAGACTAAACAGGAAATGTACTGACCATTATAAAAGAAGAAAACTGACTTCTGAAACAGAAAGAAAATGAAACAAAACTAGAGGGTCTAAGGCTACTGGGTAATTTTAAAAGGTATATACTTCTTAAGGAAAATTTCCTCAGCAAAGTTTGTCATCATGTGCCTGCCTGGAGGATATTACATGAGTCTTCAATTATACTAAAATGTACACAATTTCCATGCACACCTCCTCAGTCTAGAGACTTTTTCAAATCCTCAGGTTTTCTGTACACTAGATGTGTATGTTTGTTGATATCACTTTTTTTTTTTTTTTTCTTTTTTTGTTTTCTGCTACTCCCAAAGAAGACTACTCCTTTTGTAGAAGCACTCCAACATTGGGTTTGGCTGGGGGAAATTTAATGTTCTTCATAGCAGCCCATATCATGCCACGCTTTGAATTCGTGACTCAAATAGTACGGATAACCAACTGATGTTTCAGCTATTGCTGAACAGTGCTTGCTTGTATCAACTCTTGGCCTCCTGCCCCATTCATCCTCACAGTGAGGAGGCTGACCGTGAACAAGGAGCTGTAAGGGGACACAGCTGGGACATCTGACCCAAACTAACCAAAAGGGTGTCCCACTTCAAACAACCTCATAGAGATTGGTCAGGGAGTGCTGGTCTGGGAGTGCTTAGAAACAAGGTGAATCTATCTGTGGGAGGTGGCAACTGACTGTTTTTGCATTACTTGTGTTCCCCAAGCCCCCACCTCCCCCTTTCCATCATTGACACCTTTATCTTGACTCACTTTTGCTCTTCCTGTACTCTCCTTTGTCCCACAGAGTGGAGAGCAGTGGATGAGAGAGTGTGGCACCCTACTTCTGCCAGGAGTCAACCCATCACAAAGCCCTATAAATGTACTGCTCTTGTGCTGTTCTTCCTATTTTGTTTTCTAGCCTCTGTAAAATGTTGATTCATCAAAGAATCTCATATCACGACCTATGGAAAAGGCTGCAGTCCACCAGGTCACCTTTAGCGTAAGCACCAAGTCATGCACATTTGCACTTAGTAAAGAAGCAGTGACTTACTGGAAATGTGTTCTAAGAAATAAGGTGAAAGGCTGAGCTCACAAGGCTAGCTCTTGCCTTTTTCATTCCTCATTTCTGAGATCCACTGCAGTTTGTATTTGAGTTGAAGACCTCCTGCTCTGACAATTAACCAGTTAATATACACTCGACAACCTGAACCTTTAGGCTGCCCCATCCACAGCCTGTTTAGTAAGTAAGTAAAATGTAAACCTGAAATGAAATCAGAAAGAAAAAGATTATATGTTACTGAGGACTCAGTTTACTACCTTAAATATACCAGTAACAGAACTCCATATTATTTTGGAAGTTCTGGTGAGGTGAGTGTCGGCCTCTTCTCCCATTTAACTAGCAACATGACAAGAAGGAATGGCTTGCAGTTGTTCCAGGGAATATTCAGCTTTGATCTTATGAAATACTTTGAGAGAGAAATTGGTCAGGCACCAGAACAGGCTGCACAGGGAGGCAATATGGTTACCATACCTGGAAGTATTCAAGAAATGTTTAGATGTTGCACTGAGAGACATGATCTAGCAAAAAATACTGGTGATAGCTGGATAGTTGGACCAGATGACCTTAGGGGTCTTTACCAGCCTTGGCGATTCTATGATTCTATTATGTTCTTCCCCTGAGTATATATGAGTATATGTATATACTCATACATACATACATATGTACATATGTAAACATATACATACATATGTAAATACATACTCATACATACATATGTAAAATAATCACTGTGCTTTTCAGAACTAGCTAGCATGAAGTGACAGTATTTGATGTGCTCTAACATTCTGCAGAAAGAGAAGCACTTTTGAGATTTTAATAAGAACAGCATGGAGAGTTTGTCTACTATAACCTGTGAGCTGCAGCAGTGACCATATTCAGAAATGTTGGAAATATTTTAATAAAGAGAATTTATCTGAGAATCTTATTTTCCCACTCAGTTAAATTGGTCATGTTTTTATAATTTCACTGTTTTCTATGTAATTACCTCACTAATATAACCAAAAAGGTATGTCTTCTAAAGAAAGACTTTCAAACATTCCAGCTCAATGGTAAAGCTCAGATCAGTATTCTGTTTAATTTTTAGCATACAGTTTACCTTTTTGAGGCTTCTAATAAGAAAGTTTGAAATATGTATATTGAAAGACAAGAAAAATGTCTTTACATGTGCATATAAGAGCTATATTCTATTAACAGTATCATAGAACTTAAGCACTTGAGGGTTAATACAGAGCTCTTGCTCAGTTTTTATGAAAACTGAGGAAATCAATTTGAAGCCCTAAAGTAAGCATGTAAATGACTAGACTCCTTTATTTTTTACAGCATCTTGCCTGCAAGTATTTTGGAACTCTTCACAGCAAATATAGAATAGTTAAATCAAAAACCAGATGAATTAAGTATAGATCAATGTCATTTCTTAAACGAAGGAATGTATTTATTTGTGTCTTACAATTGGGAAGTATTAAATCTGAATTTCCCTTACTACTGAGTTACTGATTATGTCATTATAATGAAAATAACAAAAACATTGCTATTTAAGCCTCATAGATTTTATAGCTTTCTCTAATCAGAATTTTAGCAAAGCTTCCTTTGGAATTACTTTTATAAGTAGCTTTGTTTTCTAAATAAAATTAGAATTTGCTGTTTTTGACAGAAAGGGTAATAAGTCCAGAGAAACACAGGCAAAATTATTAAAGAACTTATGCTATCTTGAAAGCCTGGCAAACACATTTAATTTCGAAACTAATATGTGACTCTCCTAGTTATTTTGCATGTCACGTTGAGAATTCAGCAGGCAAAAGAAACTCTCAAATGTAATAAGACTCCTTCTGTAAGAAAAAGTGCTAGTGCTAGTTATGAGTTTGTTGGTTTCACACATACTGGGTGTAGATTTTTTATTTATGAAACTTGATACAGTTAATTTATCCTGAATGTACTTGCAAGTCCTGCATCTGCAAATAAGCCATCTTTACACATTCAGTAAATGTCTCTTTACTTAATAGTCTACACATACTATTGACCTTTCTTGCAAATAAAGATTTCTTTGTAAGTCTTTGGGGGTACGCAGGGAACCACGCTTGCTCTCATGGGGTTCTTTCAGCAATAAAACCCTCCAGTGAAATGAAGTACTTGGCACTGAAGTCCTGAAGGTTTGCAGACAGCAATCAGCCATACCAGGATGAAGAAAGGAGAAAAGACAACTGCTTGACGATACATGAGAAAGCTAAAATTGACTCACCGGCACTGTTACTTGTTGTTAGAAAAGATGCAAAGCAAGGGGTACCTTTCCTGCAAAAACAGACTGCTACACACATACCATAGGCTTTGGAGCCACTGGAAAGCTGCAATTAAGCAAACCTTCATTCATGCCAAGCTTCCTGTCAGGAAAGTTTAATTCCTGCACTACAGAGAAAAGAACTCCATTTGGCAGTTGGCTCACCACCTCCTCTACAGGCCACCCTATCTACCTCAAGGCACTGTGCCTGCTTGGATCAGATTCTGGAATTTTACTCAGACCTCAATGAAAGCAACAAAAGCTCATTATTAGATCTTTAGAGCTTTCAGTCATTTGTACGTAAGTATTAAGATGAGAATCTCATTGATTGTAAACTGACGGAGCTCAACTGATTTCAGTTCTTCCATAGAAAAAGTACCAACTATGTACAGTATTTCATTACTGATGTGTACTTTGTATTTATGGCTAATTAAAAGAAGCTGTGAATAGTCTGATATGTCTGTAACCCATGCTGATCTTTAAAACAATTTCTATGGCTTTTTTCCCCCTTCAAATACATAATTAAAAGACAACATACACTGGAGTTTTTAACTTCAGTGCTTATGATGAAACTTAGAAAAAGCTTAAAAAAAACCAATCATACTGATAAAGAGATAGTGTTTAAGAAGATAATAAATGAGAGTGAAATTCCAGCGAAAATTGCATGTAATGTTTCACGTAGTTTTCAGTACCTTAATATCTTCCCTAGTGAAAAGCCTCAAACATATACACTGAATACAGGTACACGGGTAGGTAATTTACTTGACCTTACACTATTTTTCAGCTATTCTAGCAAACTGTTTCCTGTGACTATGGTAAATAAACCACATTGTCTTTATTTAGTTATCACATCCTCCTACTTTAGAATCTCTTATTTCTTCCCATGTAACAATCAAAATCATATAAAGTTAACATAATTTCTTATTTGAATGAGTTCATGATTCCCTACATGTTAGGTAGGATATGACATTCTGATACAAACATATAGAGAGAGCCATACCTCTTTTTTCTTAATTGCAGACATCTAATTAAAGATCCCCAGAATATTTCAGAGGACTAAAAAGTGACATGTACACCTCTTAGTAACTAATACTATTCACAGTACCACAGCCAGGAAGGTTAGAAAGGGAATCAAGTTTTGTAATACAATAAAAATAGTAACTTCTCATAAGACAGAATTTTACAAGTGAATGGTAATCAATTCAACTTTTACTTTTAAGCAAGAGAAAAATCACAGTCTGATAGTCCTAGACATGAATTTATTCCTGTTCTGAGCAGATAGAACCATTAGATTGTCATACATATTAATACAATGTTCTTTTTGAGACAATCCTCTTGGAAGAAAACTACAAGACCACACTAGCGATAGGGCTTTTGGGGAGATCGTAGAAGGAATCAATGAAAAGTCACTTGTGCAGTGTGCCCCTCTGCTTCCCAGTTATCAACCTTGGCATTTCCCCCCTTTCCTCTGCAGGAAAAGTAACTCTTCATTTTAATGAGGGTAATGATGAGATTCTGGCCTATAATTGCACTGAATTTAACGTAAGATTTTAAATTATACCATTAGAGGATAAAACAGTTTTTAAGTTTAAGGCCACTTAAATTTAACTGCCTTTGTATTTTAAATTTCCAATAACAATGTGAGTTAGATAGTTGATCATTTTTTTTTTTAGAAACTAGTTCTTCACTTCTACAGAAACAGTTAAAACTAAAGGCCACTTAAGAACATGAAAGAATTTACTGAAAACTGAAAAAGATGGACTTCTGGGAAGGAAGTAAGGATTATCTATACAATTGATTTTGAGGTATCAAGGTAGGGCGGATAAAAATAGACCAATATGCTTGATAACGTATGCAGATATTAAAAAAAATAATCTGTCTAACTGAATCCAGTGGTAGGAAAGGAGGAACAAAGACAGGCATGCCTATGCATTAACATTTATTAAAAAAAAATATAAAAATGCACGCATGCATCCTCCTTCTCACATACTTAGTTGTATCATTTAGTCTCAGGATTATCACAGGAAGTAAGACTAATATTTAAATCCTCTCTGATATTTTTAGGACCTTACGCAAGAGCTCTTCTGTCAGAGCTGTAATACTTGTCCCTCAATCTCATCTCTAAAATTGGATTATTTCATATGAAAAAATAAGCATTCATTATTGCAAAGAAGTGAGCAGACTATAACTGGGTGGCATATACGCGAGAGTTGCAAAATATATTGCAGTGGGCCAACATTAAAAGCATACACTGATCAGTAAGTACATAGTTTTTCAATTATGTGCTCTTTATGAATAGACAGTGGCTGCTCTAAAAGTAATGCCTCCCATTTTATGATATTGGCCCATAACATCAGAGGCAGATGTTGGTGGTATAGCAGTAGAATTTGAACCTTCATGCCAGATGTAGATTGTATGTTTCTCTATACAATCTACAGATACCTGCTGTAAGTGGTTATATTAAATCTTCAAGGGAATTTACAGTACCATTGCTGTACATCACTGAAACACATGGAGTTTTCTTTTCTTTCTTTGATCATTGAGACAAATTGTGTACTTCTACAAAGTTAAAGCAAAGCAAATCTGAAACCACAATTGTTTATAATATCAAATACATAAGTTAGTAATTGTACAATTTCTTTCTGAACTAAACCTGTCCTTATGCAGCTACTCAACTAGCATGGAAGAAAACAGAGCAGTCAGCAGAAGTACAAAATTGGCCCTGAGGCAATTTACAGAAAACGTGTTATTATCAATTCATAAAGATTATAGTTTGTATCAAATTAATATTGGCTGTTTTTTCGTTTGTTTTTTTTTTTTTTCCCCAGGTACAAGCAAAACTCTATGTGTTAATAGTCACTCCTACTGATAACTCTCCTCTAACACCGAATCCAGGCTTGCTGGAAGCTGACTTCCAGACTATCAATATGGGATCCCCTTTTCACATCCTGATTTCCACTGACAGACTGAGCTTAGCGAGACTTGAAGCCTTACAGGCTCTGAATCAGGGCAAGCAGAGGTCACTACCTTACAGAACAATCACTTATGACCCAGCAGGTAAGCAGACATCCAGTCTCAGAGCCCACTGCCTTGTTTTAGTTCAAATCTAGTTCTTCTGATGGAAACAAGGTCTGGGAGGGAGCAGGACAGGAGGAAATATAACAAGGACTTGTATTAACAACTGTAGCAACAACAGAACAGAGAAAGTTTGGTCTGATTGTGGCCACATAAGAAATGAAATTTGAAGAAACTATGCAGAGATAGGAATTGCTATTCTTAGGCATTTTTTTCATTTGCTTTTATCTGAGATTCATGCAAAATCTCAAAGTTCAGAAATAGCTAATTACTATTTAATATATTTAGTTAAACTAAATGAAAAAAAAATGTTTTTATCAAACAAATATTAAAAAAAAAATCTTACTACCTATTTTTCTGATTAAAAAAACTAGCAACAATAAAATAAATCAAGACACACGAGGATTATATGGTATTTTCTTAGAGTGCCATGATTCCTCATGAGAACTTTATATTGGATTCTTCTTACCTCTATTCTTGTATGAACAAATTATATTTCACATAATGTTCCCTCAAGCTAACAGGAAAAAGTTACTGTAATGTGGGTAAAGTAAAAGCAACCCCTGAAGACACCATTTTCAGCACAGAATAAGAGGATTTACTGTGCATCATACTTAAAAAAAAAAAAAAAAAGGTTACAACCTAAGCTAAGATTTCAGTAAAACTGAAATTTTCTAGGAAGAAATTATTGATTTTATGAAACCACTCTTCCAAAGAAAAATATTCCCCATGGATCAGTGACAAATTTCTCAATGTTATAACGAGAAAAAAAAAAACAAAAAAAAAACAAAAAAAAAAACTATAGAGAAGTGTTTATATTTCTTAACATACTTACAGTCTTACTTGTTCCACATACAGACATACAGATGGGAGTGCACAGCATTCACCACTGCAGTTCAACCTATTCAGCTACCATCTCCTCCGTTTCTATTATTCAGATATTCAGATATTATTAAGATTATTCAGAATACACAGAATCCTCTAACTCAGAATCTTCACATTTCCCAAAAGTAAGGAAACAAATAATGTGTTTACAGTACATTTTTTTCAAGACATACATGTTTTGAATGACTGCTATCTGTTTGAAGTCATACAGGCAATTAAAAATAGCCTTATAAAACTATCTTGCCCTTGTGACATCTCATGTGCCAGTTCCTGTGTTTTACTTGAAGCAGAGCCAGAAGTCTCATGCTTGCAACCAGACTTTACACAGACTTCTGGGGTTAGCCAGACTTCTGCTCTTCTGTCTCCCAGTGGCAATAAACTGGTGATAGTATCAGCAAGTGTGCTATAGTTGGCACCAACTAAAAATAGAAGGTGAGACACTAACCGTGAGACAACAGTTTGTTTTTCTTCAAAAGTCCATCCATACAATCATGTGTATGATTCAATGTTCAGAAGACATTTAGGAAACTCCGTGAATTCAGCAAAATGCTTTACAGAAGACTAATACAAAGAGAAAATAAGTGCAAGGTTATATAATTCCTCAGTGAACTACACAATCAAAAAGGTAAGAATGAAGAGGATTGTTTCTGCAAATTTCATTACAACTCTTGCACAGATACAATTTTGATGCAGATTTTAATTAGCCATAATCACATCACTTAGTATGAAACTACTCAGTATTAATTTTTACTCACATCATTTAATGTGTGACCTCATGCTTTATTTGCTGTGTCCTATTCAACTGTGAAGTGGGAAAGAATTATCAGTTCCTATCACTACTGGCTTGGTGTCTTGCACCACACTAGTATCAGAGTGTTCCTTAATTCCAGTCATTTTCATTGAGATGAAAATCTATTATTGTCCCCATTACACAGTCAAAATGGAGTACAAGGTTGTAGTATCACCTAATTTTGAATACCTAATACGAGATGGAGAAAACATGATTATTTACCACAGTATAACACTTGGTATTCCCAAATCAGAATTTTTCATTAATAAATTCAATTACATATAAAGGAATCAAGGACTGAGCTAAAGGCAATGAAGATTGTCTCTTTCCCACTTCATTCTACTATCACCAGCCAAAGTTGTCTTCTTTACCCAGCTATCACTCTGTCTACTCTTGCGAGCTATTCTTGCTCCAGGAAACTCTAACCACTCGTCCTAGTCTTTTTCTAGCCTGATATTTTTGTATTTAGTCAGTGATGGACCTATAAATTCACAAATCTGTCTGTCAGAACCTAGCATAATTTTTCTTCTTCTATCCTAGCCTCCTTTCATCAAAGTTACCTTGGTTATTTGCCCTCCATTTCAGGTTCATTATTGGACTCTCCTTATTTCTCCAAGACTGACTCTTTTTAATTATTTTCCTCCAATTGTCTCAAAATGTTTATATTAATCATAAAGCTTTACACTTCTTTTCTGTCTGTAAAATATGCTATTAGGTATACAGAAAAATATATACATAAAAGAAGAGAAGTAACTTATCATCTCTAGGTTTGAGCTCGAGGAAACAAAATGATTGCCACATGGAATATTACGTGCTAAAGACATCACAGGTAACTGGAGACTTAAAGACTAATGTCCTAGTGGTAAAAAAAAAATAACAATAATTAAAAAAAAATAGTAGCTTGTTTAAAATATCTACACTTCTCAGAGATTCAAGAGCAAGTATGTCTATAAAAGCATCATCGATATTTGTAACAGCCTTTCCAGGTTTTATAGCTGATAAGTCTAAGCGTGCAAATATTCTCATTTGTAAGCCTTCTGAGGCAATGAGGAGTTATGCATTCTTTGCTAGCCAGCGAGAAAGTAATAAAACAAAGTTGAGCATACTTTCAAAGCAAATATTTCCATAGTTAAACATAGACAGTGAATTACAGCAGTACAATCTACTATTGGAGAAAACCTTAAATCAAACATAAAGCCTTCAAAGCTGAATTTCTTTACAAATGTGTATTTAAGATTCCTATTAGTCTAGGACATATCTTGGACAACTCTGCCCCATACTTCTAATAGAAAATGAAAATACTTAGCTACGAATGCATGTAAATCCCATGGTTTTATTAGCATCAGCAAAGTGAAAGTCAAGGCTTTGGCAAACAGCCCCAGAGGCAAACACAAAGCTAAAGTTCATCAGCCTGTTCCAATTTAAGTCAGCAGCAGAGTAGTACAAGAGACTCCCACTCTAGCAAGTGAAACATGAACTATAGGCCTTCTACACATCAAGTCCACTGCTTTGCTAATTCAAAAGCAGCATTGCACAATATCAGAAGAGCTTAAATTTATTTTTTCTTATGACTGAATCATATTTTGAAAACCACACCCTATAATTTAGGCTGTGGGACCAAAACTGTAAAGGGTTAAAAAGACTAGCGTTATATACTGTATACAAGAATTACTACAGTAATGTAGGCATAATCTCAAAGTTCTGATCATCTCCCTGTATAATGCTTCTTCTTCTTTATGAAAACAAACTACTAATTTATACTGAATCTTGCTTCTATATTATAGGATAGCATTGCTTTAATCTCCTCAGCTATAACAATATCACAGCTATCATTAGACTAAAAAAGAACACACCCACAAAGTTGTAGTTTACCACTAGGAAGTGCAGACTGAAGAACAAGAAGCATTCTATTCTTTCCTTTAGGGAATAACTCAAAACTGTTTCTGAAGGCTTGTCAATGACTTATTGTATTCTTCACATCAAAGAAAAGTAGTCCTAAATCAGTATAAATCAGCCTGTTCTCATGTTTTCCTTTATATTGCCACACCAATAGGCAAGTTCACATCACACAATTTTGACATTAGACAATTGAGCATGCAACCTGCCTTTAGATGATTACTGCAGATGGTGGAAAAAGAAAAAAACACCAAAGGAAACTCATACTACCCCCACCAGCAAAAGAATGAGGAAATAAGCGAAGATTCCAATCATAAATGCCTAGCGCAGCAGCAATTCTGAGGTAATTTCACAACAATTGCAAATGGCCTGTCTTGCATTTCCCCACAGGTGAGATGTATTCAGTAATATACAACGATGTCGGAGAAAAGTGTGTAAAAAAACTAAGGGTCAATTTCTGATCTGATTAACAATAATGTAGATGTCTGCAAGACCGAATGAGAGCAGCCCTACTGTCTGTGTATTTAAATACTTCCGTGGACCAACTCAAGGCCATCGACATTTTTGACAAAAGTCCACTCTTTGCTCATATTCACCAGTATTTAACTTTCATACCAATACATGCTTTACAAAGAGTACACTTCACATTACCTAAAAATCATACCTCAAAATAACTACTTCACAATAACTGATTATTAGGATAAAGATGACATAATGATTTTCTGTTGTTAAGGGCCTCTTAAAAACAACGCTGCTAAAATGTTATCCTACCCTCCTCATCTGTATCATATAAGCAGATACCTAGTTTACTGCCAGAATTAACTTTCTCCTTCTGTGCTAGAGATTTTTAATAGAAATACATAGAGAAAGGGAAATTAATACATGTAGTATATTTTCCATCGCCAAAATAATTTATTTAAATAAACAGTCTGAAATGCACAATTTGAACAGGAACTCTATATTCAGTGATATTAAAAAAAAAAAAAAAATCAGGCCAACTCTTTGAGGATCCTATATTTAGGTTTATGTTTGCACATTAAAATATTGACTTCACTTTTAATTACCTATGGTTTTTGCATTAATTAGGATAAGTGCTAAAATTTCCACAAACCCAAACAATACAATCTTCAACAATTATTTTCATGTATTCCCCTATCATTCTAAGACAAACTAAACCTAACACTGGTGACATTATACATTTTATTATGTATTCTAATTCTTCATGTGAAAATAGACAAGTTATTCATTGAAAAAAAGGGAAACACCGGATTGTTGTCCACTAAGGATGCTTAATACCATGTTATGAAGTGAGTGTTCTCATTTTCTGAAGCTGTTATGCTTTGTAATGTAAATGCACCAATGAAAGCAGGGTCTCATGACTAAAAATGAATTGCAAGACAAGAGTGAAAATAATTACTGCTGCTCTAACAGACAAATTTGGCTACTTCAGCACATGTTATATAATGATAAATATAAGCAGCTGGTGCAGGTGTTCCCAGACAGTAGAACATATTTCTTTACTATTTCAATTTTACTAATTTCTCTGCATAATATCTTGCACAGTCAGATACTATGAGAAGTTATGAGCAAGACCATAGCTTCTGAAGAAGCTTGCTTACATGAAAAATAACTAACTACATTAAAAATCTTCTACCAAAACATTATGATAACAATTTGATTATTAATAATATAGAAGTAGAAAGAAACATCTTGAGACTCTGAGGTGGTGAGAAGATACACCTTTGGAAGTGTAAACATTGATAATGTTGAGTGGAAATTCCTGAATTCCTACAGAGTGGTACTAACAACAGTTTTATTTGAAGGGGGGCTCACTGAATTTTTGTGGAGTACTCGTAAGTTCCAGTTGTCCTTAGCATCACATCTGCCACTAGTTATTGTATTAAATCCAGCAATATTTTTTTTTAATATTTTGCTGATCCAAAAATTTTTTTCCTGTAGGAAAAAACTCACACAAATTCTACATCCCTAAAACTATAAATAATTCAAGAAGTATTTTACTTAAATTGTGCATGCAGTTTTGAACGAAGGTTTATTAATATTTGATATGAATACTACATCAGAAGGAGAGACAGGGATCTATAAATTGACATCTGACAAAGAGATATATTCAATACCATCCTCACCCTGGCATGGCAGCGTCCTCCAGCATGCACAAGACTGGAATATATATGTCCAGCGACTATCAGGATGGTATGTTTAAGTTGTAATTACAAATAGTGAAACTTCATCAGATCCCAAATAGGAAATTAAACGTTTCATTTATGACAACAGTTTTATTTTTTTGAATTGTTAGAAGTGCCAGATAAATTACGTGATTCAATCTACACACAATGTAAAAAAGAAATTTGTTTTCTAGAGCATTCTCTGTGGATTTCATTCTGTTTGCTACAAAGGAAAAGAAGTTTATTTTTTATTTGTACTTTTCAGACTGCTTTAGTGTGTGCTTATGGAAACACTACTCTATTTCCACTCTGGAGAATTCTTATATCTGTATGGAATGATTTTCTACTGCATTTCCCTTTTCCCAAATTTCCCTTCTTACCAAACATATTTTCTATCAACTTCTATTTTACCTCCTATGTAAAATGCCATCATCGATCCCACACGTATACCTGCATATAAAAAATGGAATGTAGTATCTTTCCACAGGCATTTGTAATACTTGATAATAGGAATGTTTCAGAGAGACTGGTTTTGACAGAGCTCTGACAATTGCAAGCAGTTCTGATGAAAGTGTGCTTGTTTTCCATCGAGCTCATCAGCCAGACCTTTGGTAGATTCCTTTATGAACTTGGGAAAACTGAGAGACTTTGCTCCAGAAACTAAAAAGAACATGTAACTTGTAAACTTAAGTCACAGTCCAACTGAAATGGAAAGAGAAAACTGCCCTAAAGAGCAAGCATGTTTGAGAGATGGAGAGAAAGAGCTTCATTATTAGTTTTGGGTGTGACTGTATGGTAGAGTTAAGTGAATCAAATTGCAGGTGGCCACTAAAAAGGGATGGTCCCACTCTTCCTCCTTATCATAGCATTATAGTTCCACTTCCACAATGCGAATCTAGCTATGCTTCTGCTGATGACACACTCCACTGAAACTAAATAGGTAGGAAAGAGAAGGATTAGAATTAAAGTAGGCAAGTCCAAGAATGAGAAGTGACATAAGGCAAAGTTTAAAAAGAAAACACTGTTGGAAGGGAGGGTGGCAGAGAAGGGCTGTCCAGGTAGAATTTATAATGTCTTAATTAGTTCTATGACACAATCCTAAATCCTTTTTTAAGTGAAATATTGTTTGTGAACTACTGATATTTAGCTTTTATTCTGTTCTTTCAATCATTGCTTTGAAATCTTAAACTTCCAAAATTCTGCATTTGCTGTTACAAAAATCATGCTTTGAATATTTTGGGTGCTGAAATCAGTTGATTTGTATATAATTCCAAGCTGTTCATGTTCTTCAATATTTTAAGTGCGGTTTCCATTGAACTGCGTGTTCCTTTGGGAAGGTGGAACAAAGAACTATTCTTTTCAGAATATCTGTTTTGTGAAAAGATTTAGTATAAAGAAAATTCCTACATCTTTAACTTGAAATAAGTAAAGAGCCTGTGGAATAACAGGCAAAGATGTCAACGGAACACAGTTACCCTGTTTCACTATTTCATTATTACAGCATGTCTTCCCTAAGCCACAAATGAAAACCAGGTAAAAAATCTTCAAACAAAACCGTTCCGTTTTCTGTTAAATACATGTGATCGTGTTCTTGTATTAAACTGTACCTACGTATAAATAGTTATGGGAGAGTCTCTCTTCCCAAAGTCACCTTTCCAAATATCTCTCAATTTAAATTACAATCAAATCTGCTGTAGAATAAAATTATTTGGAGAAGAAAAAAAAAAAATCTGAAAAAGGAGTCTATAGAAATTGTTTGAGTAACAAGCTTCACAATTTCACTGCGTACGTCAGAAATAAAGGTGGTTCTTTTTCCCCCCCACAGCGATCCCTCTGAAATAGAAAAGGTACGAGAAACTTTGTTGTCCTAAATTGGTCTAAATCTAGTTGAGCAAAAAGCCAGAGTCATTGTAACAGCTAGGTACATCAAAAATGTGAGTGACATGTTATAACTCAGAAATCAAAGAAAGGATGAACCTTTCCTTATAATTCCCTGGAATTAACATAAGCAAGACTTTTTCCCTTACATATTATCTAATTAAAGTAGATGAAGTAAAATTTCACCCGCTATAATTAACATTTACAACAACTCAAACACAAGATAATGGAAGTAGTATGTCAATTAAATACTTGTTATTTTGATCTAACCCAAATGTTGTACCAAACAATGATGATTTTTAACCAGAAGACTATTATCCTCCGCTTGCAACTGATGTGAGTAAAAATCTGTAGAAAGAAATGTTTCTACAAGTTAGCATCAGAGATCTTTCAGGAAGCAGACAGGACTATGTTAAACACAGATATTGTTGAATATGAAGCACTTATGAAAAATTTTAGAAACCCTACTTAATTAATAGCTGAGTTGTCCTTTAAAAAGCACAATCGGTATTTAAGAGAAATAAAAGTTTGTGGTAAAAATCTCATATCAGCTAATTTTCTTTATATAAAATCACTGGATACTAGAAACAAGATCAAATATATAAAGTATCAGTGGAGAAAATTTTAGAAGATTTAATCCTTTCATGGCTTAAGGACAGGAAAATTTTAGATTTCTTAAGAACTGAATATGAAAACAAACAAACAAACAGAAACAAAAAAACACACATGTAGGAGCTTTTATCTCACTGCTGCTTTCTGATCCCTAGTCTTTGATCGCTCTAAGCAGCTGATGACTTCAGATGAAAATAATAAACCCTCAAGAAATTAATTTTGTTGCCCCTGTATTTATTTTCACATCTCCTGAACTGATACTCTGAGAAAAATAATGATTTTTAATGAGCAAAATATCTGAAGATATTTATGCAGCTTATGTTTCAGACAGGTGTACAAGAAAAAAATATTTAAACAGTTTTACCTATCTTGATATCTGTAATCACTGTCTCATGATACTAAGCCACCCATAAAATAAAAATATTTAGGAAATCTATTGAAAATCATTATAGATATACTTTATCAATAAGATAAAAAAAAATCACACCAGAGCATACTACTGCGCTATACTAATGAAGTTCATAGTCAAGGAGGTATTATAGCACATGTATGTCCATTCTCACATACATGGAAAAGACCAGTTAGAATAAAATCATTAAGTTTAATATTAATTTCATGAGAGAAAAAAAAGTCCACATAACAAGAAGTATTCCTAACAGTAATTTAAAAGTACACCAATAAGAATATTATTTTATGCTATTTGTAGATAAAAAAGAAAACTCAATATGCAAAACCATGAAGTGTGCATTAAAATTATTCTGAATACACATGAACTATATTATGCATGTAAAACTTTACTGCTAGGGAAAAAATCTGAACAATCTTTCAATACAATTTTACGCCTTATAGTTCTGTTCTTCTAAGAATAGAAAAGTGGAAATTTTGTCAGTTCATTACAAAAAAGTGAGCATTTGCCAATTTAACATATAAGTGTCCACTGTGTGGTATTTTTTCCTACACATTTTGTTTGGACATTTCTGTGACAGCACGTTCTGTGAACATGTTCTGTCAAGTGTCAGATTTTTAATGGCACACATACGTGATGTACTTTAATGCTGAGACTGAAGTTGCTGTCTTACCCATTTTGCTGTTTGAAATTGAAGAAATTAAGAAGTCACATTGTGAATTGTATTCGTGTGCTCTTGAGATAGATATAAGCATGGATGCTACACAACTACTCAAGAACCTGGTAGTTCAGGTTGTCATTCTGCATTTCTAGTTTCATTTTACTGCAAGGTCAGAAACTACTTTTTTTCTTTTAAAAGAATAACTAATGATGTAAGTTCTGACTGATGATTTATGTCTAGATCCCGGGAGGTTTACTGATCTGTCTGTAAGAATAAACTTTGACAAGTCAGCCAGCATGTCAACAGTTACTAAATTTTTCTTCTTGACACCATTTTGGGCAAAATTCTGGTGTCAAAGGTTGATTCCTTCTCGGAGCACTTACATTTCTTTAAGTAGAGGCTGCTCCTCCAAATACCTTTTGGCACTCCTCAGTCTACAGGCTTCCTTTCTCTCCAAAAATGCTTGAGCATACATGAAAAATATGAACTTCAGTCACTCAAACTGTTCAGAATTCTAAGAAGGCTTTTTTTCCCCTCCCCGTACGCACTGAATGATACCTACGGAAACAGGCATTCCTTAAGATGTACTGTCTTAGTTTCAGCTGGGGTGGAATTGTTTTCTTTCAAAGTGCCTGATATGCCTGATACGATGCTGTGTTTTGGTTCTAGGAGAAAAACACTGTTGATAACACGCTGATGTTTATTGTTGCTGCAGAGCAGTGCTCTACAAAGCCAAGGCCATTCTCAACAGAGGGCCCAAGGAGCTGGTGGGAAACAGAATTAGGACAGCTGATTTAAACCAGCCAAAGGGATATTCAATATCACATGAGATCATGAAGAAGGAGCTTTGAAGGGGAAGAGTCCATCTCTGTTCTGCTGCATGGGGGGCTAGCTAGGCATTGGTTGGGGGGTGGTGAGCAATTCTGTGCGCATCATCTGTTATTTACATGACCATATACATATAAAATATAATTTGTCATAATTATTATCCTTTTCCTTTTCTCGGTTTTGTTAGTTTTGTCTTAATCCATGAGCTCTACTTTGTTCTTTTTGACTTTGTTCCCCATCCCACTGGGAAGGGGGACAGGGTGCAAAGGGCTTAGCCACCTGCTGGGATAAACCACAACATGTACCAGTCTTGTTAAGAGGAAAATTTACTTACCCTCTTAAAACAAAAAAATAACCAAAAAAAATCCCCAAACCTGTGTTTTAAACGTTATCTTTCCCCACAGTATTAACTGGATTCTCTTTTTTGGCTTTTTCTTCTTTCTTTTTTCTTTTTTTTTTCTTTCTTTTTTTTTTTTTTTTTAATACCTCTTCCCATTTGTATGTGCATATGTTTTACACCACATAGCAATTTATGTTTAGAATAAGACTGCTCTCTTGTAAAACAATACAAAATAAATTGCACATGTGTGAAAAACACAGTACCTAGCATAAGACATAGGATCAACACAAACCAATGCTGATGTAACAGTGAACTTATTTTCAGTATTACTTACTTATATATTTATTCATGTTTCAGGGATTTATAAAGTCCCTGTTAGTAAATAATTCATGATTCTCATTAAAATTGTTCCTGCATTTTTGTAATGTAGGCAAAAATATATTTGGCAGATTGCAAACAACTGATAAAGGTCAGGTATGTTCCAATGCTATCACCACTTTTTTTTTTTTTTTTTTTTTTTTGAGTGCAAGTTAATACTGGTTATTCCCAGAACACAGAAAACCATCTATTTTCTCTTTTCTAATGTGTTCACACAGATCCCATTTTCAAGAGAAGAAAAAAAAAAAAAAATCTGTTGTTTTACTATTATGATACTAATAACACATATTTTAGAAAAATCTCAAAGGGATCACAAAGTATGAAGGGAAGTAGAAAATGAAGCAAGAATGAATACGAGGACAATAAAGGCAGTTAATAACAATTTGTCTGAATTCTTGCGTAATCAGATAATGCTCTTTTAAAGAACAGAAAAGTATTACATTTCATTTATCTGAACTTGGAGAAAGATTATGGCACCGTGCCACAAGATAAAACTTACATATGTTGGAGAAATTTGGATCAGAGCGATGGAACTAAGAAAATATATATTTTTAAAACACAACAGGCTTAATCCCAGGCTGTTTAGCCTGGAGAAGACTGAAAAGGGATGCTGATAATGAAGGGCAAGTGTCAAGAGGGTGGGGCTAGGCTCTTTTTGGTGATGTCCATCAATAGGACAAGAACTAATGGGCATGAACTGGGATGTAAGAAGTTCCAGTTCCACAGGAACATGATAAAGAACTTATTTACTGTGAGGGTGACAAAGCACTGGAACAGGCTGCCCAGAGAGGCTGTAGTCTCCTCTGGAGAGATTCAATACCCATCTTGACACTTTCATTTGTTACCTGTCACAGGGAACCTGCATTTAGCAGGGGCATTAGGCTCACTGATCCCCAAGATTTCTCCTTCAATCCCTATGATTCCGTGATTTATTTCAAGAGCAAAACTGGAACTAATCAGACTAGATACTTTCTTTAATGACTGAACAAACTGTAAGAGCAAACTGATGAAATATATTTGACTCTAAGTTCTTAGAAACACAAGGAAGATTTGTGGTGCCTAGAAAGAATTGTGCAACCTTCATCACTAGAATAAACAAAAATAGGACTCATAGTTAAACGTGACTGCAAAGCAAGTTCTGCTGTAATTACAAAATTAAGGAAAAAATAAGCAGAACAAAGCATATCTGCACATAAACAATGAAGCATTTTCAGCCCTGAGCGTACTGGAAAAGAACTGAATAACAAAAAAAACTAAACAAACACATTTTCATCTCTGAGAGGGGAAAAGTTAATAATAGTGCTGATAATAAATTCATTGAGGCAAAATTGAGTACAATTTATATTGCTACTGTTTGTACATTTTGAACAAAAGCAATAGCTTATTCTAAAAGAATAAACAGATACAATCAGCTTTGTGAAAAACTACAGTTTTACTCTTTTGCTCAAAGATTTAAATACAGCCAAAACAAATGTCATGGAAAACTAGGTTGTACTCTCATTTTAATAATATATGATTTATCCCTGACTTATTACTTTATTTTCCCCATAAGCAGCAAGGCATTTCTTTATCTGGTGCTCTCTGCAGAAGGTGCCAGCAGAATATTAAACTCAGTAGAACTTTTTAAGATACAGCTGAGAAACATCCATCCATATGAAATTCTCAGGAGTTGCTAAAGATTTCAGTCTCTTTTATTGTTATTATTTTTTTAATTCTGGAGAAAAGAAATATAAACAGGCTTAAGAAGACCAGAATTGTAGGTGCACAAGAAAGAGTCATTCTGGTGGAAATATAACAGGCACCAATACAAATATGTTGTTGAAGCCCAGAAAAAGGGGTGATGGAGGAAACGTGTGTGGGCAGGGAAAAAAAGGACAAGCACATTAAGGACAGAGGCCACAAGTGTTTATTTTCTAACAAACTGCCATTAATCAATGTGCCACAACCCAACCCTAGAAGATAGGCACGTGAGGCTCTTGCCTTCCTGCCCTCCAAGATGTTTGTGCAGTCATCTGAAATGATGACACAGAATAATCATGCCAGTATTTTTAGTGCATGCTTTTCCATTTGAATAAGTATAAATACATGATTTTGATTGAGAAATCCCTAGTAATATTTAACAAAGATTAAGAGTAGAAGAACCAGCGGGTATAATAGGTTAGTGGGGTTATTCAACAGATTTTCAGAGTAGGGACCGCATGGCAGCAAAGTAAAATAAAGCAACATACTGTTACTACTTTATGTCATCTAAATTATTGATTTCTGACCAACGTAAGCATTTCCATAGCCTGCCAACAGAATTAATGAGGCAAAGCGTACACTGAAAGGAGAGTGAAAATCTTACTCTTGGAACAGGGAAAGTGATGAAAGTGCACATTCTGATGAAGAGTGTAAGTTGTCTCATTACAGAAATTTTGTTAAGAAGTCAAACTGTCAGCAGGAAATGGCTGAACAATAAGACTAAACCAGGAATAACTTTGGAGGATTCTTGGTCCACAACACAGCTAAAGAAGGTAGAGAATAATAATACTTTCACTAAAACTTTTTGTCTTCATTATTTCATGGCAAATGGTTAGTAAAAATACTGTTCAATCTGAATAATATGTAGCAATTCCATTATTTTTCTTATAATTTTTTAATCAAAATATAAAATTGTAATTTTTAACTCTCCATCAGGAAAGAGTTAAAAATTACAATTCTATATTCTGACCAAAAGATTGAAAGAAAGGAAAAAAGGAAGAGGAGAAAAACAGAAAAAAAAAGGAAAAAAAGAAAAAAAGAAAAAGAAAAAAAAGATAGAAGGAGAAGGATGAAGAAAGCTCAGATTTTAGTTTCATCTTCATTAACCTGCACACTGGAGTAATATGCTCCTCACCAGACCTCATATTACAGCTGTCAGATCCTATGACTCCTAAGACTTGTAACATTTGTTCAGGTGACGCTGTCATAAGCAACTAAGGAAACACGGCACCAGTAGAAGTGCTAATTCTCCACCTAACTCACAGCACCAATCAGCAATACAAGGATTCACGCTACTGGCCAGCACACAGCAGCTGCCTCCTGCCAACTCCCATTAAGCCATGGTGCCATGTGGTATGGATAACCCCCAGCCCAACACAGGCACCTGCTCTGGCCTCATCTCACATCATGCTGCCACCCATCATGGTGGCAGCTCTGCCCCACCAAAGGGCTGGCCCCATCACTCAGCCATATCCAGACATCAGTGTGCTATGAATGCCATTTCAGCTGAAACTAGGACAGAGAATTCAAAATACCCTTGATCGCTTGGTTGCGTGATGTGGAAAGATACCAGAAAGTTGAATTCGTGTAAATGTATAGCATAAAGCTAAGGAAAAATAAATTGCACTACTGAACCAGGGTTACAGCTGGATGTTTAGCACTGGTTTAGTAGGGGATCTCATTCTTGTTTTGCCCACTGTAGTCTTATGTGTGAATACTGGTCTTATGTTGCAACAAAAAAAAAAAAAAAAAAAAAAAAAAAAAAAAAAAAAAAAT
>NW_024962262.1:64804975-64820730 GCF_019238085.1 Lagopus leucura
AAAAAAAAAAAAAAAAAAAAAAAAAAAAAAAAAAAAATAAATCAAATGCTCTCCTGGAATGTATTGAAATGTATAGAAGTTTGAAAGATAAATGAATACCTGCACTTGACTCATCTGAAATACAGTACTGAGTTTGAAATGTACCTCAAAAAAAAAAAAAAAAAAAGTGCTAAGAGGATGCAGAAAGAAAGAAGAGAAAGATCAGAGATTTAGACATCATGACCCACAAAAGAAGAGTGGAAGAACTTGATTCAAGCACATAAAGGGTCATGGCAAAGAGGATAGGAATAATCTGTTTAATGCTGTAAGTAACAGCAAGAAAGATTCACGGTAGGTGTTAGGAAAACTTTCAACAACTGAGGCAGTGAAGCTGTGGAACACACTGGAGAGGCTGTGATCTTCTCAAAGGAAAAGATAAAAACCAATGAGGACAGGCACAGGTTTAGCTGATGGTGTTGTCAGGAGTAAAGGAATAAGATCAATTTGCAAGATCCCATCCAGCTTTATGGTTTTTATGGGTTTGACATATGTGAAGACATAACAAAATCAATTGACCAAATTTAACAAGTACAAAAGTATAACACTAACCAAAAAATTTAGTGCATATAAAGTTTCAAAAATAATGCTCACTATGTTAGTTTTTTTTGTTGTTGTTTGTTTGTTTGTTCTACACATGCATTCATAAAAATCTGCATTTAAAGCAGTGAAAAAGAAATAGGGAATCAATTCCAGTTTTATTTTGTTGTGTGTAAGTTAGTAATAAACTAAGTCAGCATGAATTTCATTTTTCATGGTAATTTGCTTAACGTAAAAGGCTTTTCTAGCCCCATCATATTTGTTACTGCTATGCTGGACGTTTCTCAGAATTTTCCTCTTTGACATGATAAGCTATGAAAATTGTTGTGGCATTAAGTTCTGTACAGTATATGAATAAAATCCAATAGTTTTATGTTTTTGGTGCCCTTTAATGTTTTAACAAAAAAAAATATTTAAAAATAAAGATGTTTTGATAGCTATATACATTAACTATATTATATACTTTATAGACAGCCCCAGACAATTTATTTTCACTTGATGTGACTCATGAAAGCCCAGAGGTTAGACATCCATGCTAGAGACTACCATTATAAACTAAATTCTTCAGAAAAGCTCCAGAATTCATAGAATCATAGAATGGCCTGGGTTGAAAAGGATCACAATGATCACCTAGCTTCAACCCCCCTGCTATGTGCAGGGTCACCAACCACCAGACCAGGCTGCCCAGAGCCACATCCAGCCTGGCCTTGAACACCTCCAGGGATGGGGCATCCACAAACTCTTTGGGCAATTCTCTCATGTGAGAGTTCCATCATGTCATCTGAGTACTTGCAATAACAATATATATACATTTTTCTTAAAAACAAAACCAAAAAACTAAACCTAGACTCACGGTCATACATTTGATTCTCTCTTTCCAGTTAAACATAGGAGAGCTTTAGCAGACATCTGTCAACAATTCTAAGTCATATCTAAAGTACCAGTTCAGAATCAGATTTTTTCAAAACCTTGAAAGCTCATAAATCCATCCTTGTGTCTTTGAAAAAGCAGTTTATTTACTTCTCCAGACTCATTACTGATTTCATTTTTAGAAGTGCATTTTCAAGTATAATAAAGGTACTTTGCAACTCCTCCACAATAAAAAGCAACATGCACTGCTTTCAGCCTAACTCTTTATTATGGGACGTGAAGCATTACATTTTCCTTAAGTCTAATGGCTTGGATATGCCATGATGAAGCATAGCTTTGATATAAAACCTAAGCTGCCAAATTTCCTCTGGCATCCTGGTTTCCATGTAAAATAAGTCATATAACATTCACATCCTCTAACAGATCCTCAAATCTCACTTTTCCACAGGACTTATATAGAAATTGCTTCTACAGTCATATATAAGTAAGCAGGCTAGGGCTCTATCCATTGCAAATGTCACTGACCTAAAACTGAAACATTTTTTTCTTTTTTCTTTCTTTTTTTTTTTTAATATTTTTGCAGAAGAAGCTGAACACTCTCCTCCCTTGCAGGCTTGTTTTCTTATCATAGAATCATCTCATAGCATTTCTTGCTACAGTCTCTTAAAGAAGCATTAGAAAACATGATTTCAAAAAATTTTGCTCCACAACGACTAAATCATTATTAACTTTGCCTTTGAAGTACAAGGTGTTTTTACAATAAAAGATATGAAGACATTAAAAAAAAAATATAGATGTCCCTTTTTAAACTGAAAAAGATAATACCACTATCTCTGTGTTATCTTCCATAGTTTCTATTAGTGCTTGCATTTACTAAGCAGTCTCAAGATTTCATAGCCTTCTAGAAAGGTTAAATACTATTTGTGTTTTAAATATATGGATTACACATTAAATTTTAGAGCAGGGGCCAAAGCCCAACCCAGCTACCTAGAGCTATTGGCTTCCGACGAGATGGGCTTAGGATTTTAAAAGCTTTATTGTTTATAACAGTGGATGAATTTTAAGTATTTTTAATTCTTACGAATTTTTAAGTATGAAAAAAAAAAAAAAAAAAAAAAAACCCAAAAAAACCCTTGTATTTTGAAAAAAGAGTTTATCCAAGGGAACATATCTACTTTTAAGATTCAGGAAGGTTAATTTTCATCCCACAGAAGATATGAATATTCTGTGTTTTTAAATGTCTTCGTAGCTCTTACTGGGCCTATTTTCTACCTGTGAAACTAACTTTTAAAGACATCTGAGAGTATGTATCATAATTTTCAGCAGTAATTAGGCGAGGGTGAAAATGCTTCATAGATCATCCAGAGTATTTCATTAAATTGCCAATCAATATTTTTACCTCTATTTGAGGAAAAACATCGTAGTTACAATCTATTTTTCAGAGTCAAACCTTTGTACAAGAACAGAGCTAATTTACAACAAGGTCAGTTAAAAATCAATAAATCATAGAATCATAGAATCATAGAATCACCAAGGTTGGAAAAGACCTAAAAGATCATCCAGTCCAACCGTTCACCTATTCCCAGTAGCTCCCACTAAACCATGTCCCTCAACACAACATCCAGCCTTTCCTTGAATACCCTCAGGCTCGGTGATTCCACCACCTCCCTGGGCAGTCCATTCCAGTGCCTGACCACCCTTTCTGAAAAGTAATACTTCCTCATGTCCAGCCTGAATCTCCCCTGCCGTAGCTTGAAACCATTCCCTCTGGTCCTATCACTAATGATACAAGAGAAGAGGCCGACCCCCAGCTCACTACAACCTCCCTTCAGGAAGTTATACAGAGCAAAATGAAAATTCTAACCACATGGGGTACACCTGCGGGAAAGTTGAACTACATTCACCTGTATACTGACAACAAACATCAAATATACTGTATGAACTCTAAAGGGTTAATAACTATGAATGTGTTTGAGCACACTGATAATTTTGCACTTAACCCAAATTTTATAAACATATGGTTTTAGCATATTCTGAACTATTAAATATATTTCAATTATATATCCATATATGCTAATGTATTATGCTATAATTTCTATAGTTACATCTAAAGAACAAACACAAGGACATACTGTTCCAATTTTTTGTCTGAATAGTCCTGAATCAATCATTTCGAAGAGCATTCTCCCACAACAAGATATGTTGAAAGTGAAGACTCCACACAATACAAAGCCCTGGACTTACATTAAAATAATTGAGTGTAATTCTCTAATACTTCTGAAAATGTCAATGGCAAGAATGCATAACGATATTCATAGTGTTGTCCTTACTACTAATAATACCATACCTCCAAAGACATGCTGAGTATCTCTCACTATTGACTTATTCATGTTAGACTACTAGCAATGCGGAGAAACAGTTTGATAAAAATAATCATGTGTACCTTTTTTCTGACTTCACTAAGATAAAAGTATTCAAAAAATAAAAAAAATAAAAAAAATAAAAAAGCCAGTGCTTTCTGACAATTAAAAATATGGATTTTTAACAAGTCATACTGTCATTTGCCATGTGTACCTGAATGCTACATATACACATCAAATATTCGTTAACATAGGCTTAACCTGTAACCTTCAGTTATGCTTTAGTTAAATATAAGCTAAACAGTATATTGTGACTCTATATTAAAATTAGCCATAGTCAGACATACAGTTTCTTTGAAAAAATTGTAAATGAAATTGACAATGAAGTGCTACGCAACAGTATTCAAAACCAGGAAGAAACTGACATATCAGAAAGTAAAAGTGAATGTTGAACTGCAGCTAAGCTGTCTCAGGAGCTGAATTGGGAATTTTGTTTCTTTTTTTTTTTTTTTTTTCTTTTTTTTTTTTCACTTTCTTATCTCCACAGTGCTTCAGAATTGTTATTTTAATAATAATAATAATAATAATAATAATATGTTTACAGTTTGCCCAGATTCCAAAGGTGACTGAGAACTGACTGAATACCAAATGTCAACAGAAATGAATCTTACAAGAAAAACAATATTGAAGAAAGAACACATTTAAGATTGAAATTTGATGAAATGTGAGTCTTTTGGTGACAGTGATAGGCTTTGTTAGTTTGAATTGAAGGTTATTGAGATTCTTCCATGAAGTGTAATGTATTGCAATAAAGACTGGATAAGATACTAATATTACAGTTACAATATTAATGTGCTTTTCTTACATGAAACCTAGTTTAATTCACTGAAACTATGGCTCAAGTATGCTTGCTAAGAATATCATAAACAAAGTAAAAATGCCTCCTGTCTCCATTTGTTTCTTGACAAATGACATCAAGGAAATGTCACTCCTTAAAACTGTAAGCAAACACAGCTTTGAAGAGAGAATCAGTTCAAGCTGTGCACCGGACCTGACATTAAGCTGCCCAGAAGTTTTCCAGGAATTTACCAAAACCTGAGCAGAATGTACAATATTGACATGTGCTCATGGCTTTTATTATGTTTTCCATATTAGCAAGAAAAAAAGAAATTTTCACAAACTGAATGCCATGATAATCAGCCATCAGCCATTTTTCATCAAAAGTTTTCTTGGGGGGAAGGAATGAGTTTTATCTTATCTACTCACTTTGAAATACCAGTTGCAGTTTAAATATATAGAATATAACAGTGACTCCAAATTACTTCAAACATGAGATTAATAATAATAGTCCCACCATATACAATATGTAGTCATTACAGAAGAGGATTATGAAGTTTTTATTAAAATACATAGATACAATGGTTTCAGCTTCATTAAAATTTACTTAGTTGTCAAAATTCAAGACTGTCCTTTCAGTGCCTCCTCCCTCCTCTGTCTTGTTAAAGAAAATGATAGTCTACATAAAGAGAAATTTAGTCTGCAAAAGCTTGGTTTTTCATTTCTGCCTTCAGGCTAAAGAAGCTCGTAAGTTGCCTCCTGGATATTCAGATGTCACCTTAATCAGACAGACATGTGAGTTACTTATCTAATTTGACTACATATTAGCAAAATTATAAACTCCGTTCATAACATCAAGCTTTTAAACTGCTGTCTTTATTAAACTAAACTTGTTCTCTCTATTGCTGCAGGAGAACAAATGCTATTCACCCTTCCAAAAAGCTAGCTAACTTTATCAAAAGTCACACCAGGGAACTTGTCAGTCTTTGACAGAGAACAGTATTTCCTCTGCATCCTCCTATTACCTGTTGGAATGAACAACCAGATATCGAAAACAAAATCCAGACTGCTTTAAGGCAAGAAGAATTGTTTCACGTACAGCATTGAGTGGTCCAAGAAGAATCAGATATCTCTCCTTTTATCTCACAGTCTGGCCAACAGCTTCTGCATGAGCCTGATCTCCCAAATCTTTTTGACTCACAGTTGAGACTCAAGTTTTGAACACACATTTTTTTATCTTTCCAGGAATTTTTCAGGAGTCTCGGAGTTCTCTATTCCAATTAAAAACTGTATTTAACATGTTTTTTTTCAGGGCGGGTGTTTCTTTCTGGTTACCAGCAATGAATTCTGGTAACGTCTACATGAAATTGTTGCCTGCTTTACATACAAAATAACATCCAAATCAGAGAAGTGAGCTTAAGACCAACTTGGCCTAAGGGGATAAATTTAATATTATCACTAAGTACATTAATACGAAGTATATCCCTAAGCCCATAGAATTACTCACAATGTCATTCAGTCCAATCTCCTGCTTAAAGTAGAGTCAACACTGAATTGAAGGTTGCTCAGGTCCTTGTCTACTTAGGCTTTGAAAAGCTTCAAGAACATGGACTTCTCAACTACTCTGGGCACCATGATCCATTGCTTAATTATTCCCATGGAGATTTTTTTTTTCTTTGTATCTAGTTAGACTCTTCTCTTTCCCATTCACGATCATGGCCTTCTGTTCTACTGCCTGGCTCTATCTTCTTGATGACCTTACTGTAGTTGTGGGCAGATGGCTCTTAGGGTTCCCAATAGCTCTCCCTTTCCCAGCCTCTCCTCCCAGGGCGCCAGCCTTCTGACCAACTCGGCTTACAGTGAGTTTGTCAACATCATTCTTGAACAGCGTGGCCAAAACCCAGATACCTTATTTGAGATATGGTTCAGTGAGTGACTAGTACAGTGAAATATTCAATTCCACAATCTCCTGGCTCTGCTTCTCTCAATACAGCTTAGGATGCTGCTAGCCTTTATTGTTTGGTCACATTGTCACTATGTGTTGAACAACCATCACAACCAAAACAAAATGGAACAATTCAGATTTTTAACATAAATTTTTTATGTTTACTGTTTGAAATCTAATGAAGTAATCCCAGGTTCTTTTAAATTCTGAAAATTCAGAAAAAAAATCCATATGATTAATGTTAGACTAATAAAAAACAACATCCTTTCCACACAGGTATTTCTATTTCAACATGTCAGTTTCTTCTAATGCATATTCTAGATTGTTTTGCCAGTTCCTTCTTTCAGGACCCATCAGAACTGGGACCTGATTCCTTAAGATGTATTTGGGTGATGAAAAGAGAATTAATAATTTGTGTAAGCCAACTCTGATATTAAGAAGCACCTGCCTTTGAAACAACTTTGTTTGTTTTCAAAGGACTAAGAAATTATATTGGCAAAAGTAGAACCATTCATTTTAATATATTATTCCGCATTGTGGAAATGAATATATTTGCCCATTTATTTTCTTCCAGTTATCTAATAGTCACCGCCCATCACTAAAGGGCATGAAGCAGAAGTACACAGAAAGGACCAAGTGCTTTTAGTCACAACACATTTTCATTCTTGCAGGACTCTGAGTGCTTTGATATATGTGCCTAAAAGGCTACTTGCTACTTCCTCTGGATCACTAGCTGCTGCAAATCTATTGGTCTGTTGGTTGGTTTGGAGATTTTTGGACATTTACTTTACATTTTTTAAAAAATATGATAAAAGATGCATTGTGCAAAGTAAAGATGTAACTAATGCACTGTATTTAAAAGTCAGTATATCATGCTTGAAAGATAAGAGATTTCCATTAAAAAGAAGAAACAAAAAAGACTCAAAACTGCCTGTTGTGATGATTTTCCATCTAAGTGGAACACTAATTTCAGCCCATAGATGAGAACACCTACTCTTCTGCACATCTCAATTCCATGGCTGAATGGCCTACAAGAACTCTGATAAAATCAAAAGTCTGCACTGCAGTTCCTGCAGTTTTCCTTTTAATGAAAGCAAAAGTAAGTTTTCAATGTCTTTAGTTTCACTCTTCACGAAGGTATTTTGAAAACATAAAACTTTTAGTAACAAGCCTGTCTATGGCAATAATCATGATATTTTGAAGGTGTCAATCTCAGTTCTACTACAGACTTGTTGCCCAGAGAGAGGAATTTTTAATTTCAATGTAAAATACTTGTGTTCACATTGACTTCAGCGTGACCAGCATTTAAAAGTGCAAAACTTGATGTATTTTAAAACTGCATAACATCTAATTTCAAAAAACATCTGATTAATGTGTTAATGCGCACTTCAGTGAGCTCATGCCATTTACATATAGCCACACTCCTAACTTTATCAGGATCCAAAAGGACAAATTCAGAATAATGACTGATCACAACAGTGAGCAAAATGATGAAGTTTTTGCTTAGTTTGCACTGTAGTTTGCTGAAGTGAAACTCCAATTTAATTGAACTGATTTTTTTTTTCCTGTATGTGAACAGTATAAATGATGCCACACATGTAAAATAAATAAACACTATCTGTTTTCATAAATACTGTGATAAGAAACGATAGAACAATTATCTGTTGGGAAAATTAAAAATATTTTCTGGACATATACCCAAAACATTTAAGTTTTCAGGAAAAAACACTATTTTCCAAAAGACAAAAGCTGTAATTTTCATTTCTTTCTAGTAGGAATATTCCATTTTATAAATAAAAGATGATTTTCCACTTACATTTGGCATACAGTAAAATATTAATTCCAATAGCAAAATAAATGAAATATTAAATATTTTAGTATGCTTAATATTTTATTATTTACAATTTTTGAAATCAAAATGATTCCATATTTCTCACTTTGAATTTTTTCAGAATATTAATTAAAGGGAGAGTTCATGCTTTATCTTTTCTTGATTTAAAATAGGAGAAATGCTAGAGCTCGTGATTTTTCTTATATTTTTCCCTTGGTTTTATATGAATTACAAGATACTGTTAGGACAAGATATCTTTTCAAAAACTAAGAATGCATACAGAAAGTCATGGAAAATGATAACAAAGTAGGATTTTCTAGGTATCAAACATATATAAATATATGTAGCAACGTCAGCTTCAAGAGTGAGCTATGGGAACAGATAAGGCAGGAAGAATGGGGAAATATATTTGTTTATAAAAGTATTCTCTCCAGTTCTTCTAACATCATCTGAATTAAGGAAACATGCAGAACTAACATATTGCAAATTTGGATCTTTATTTCTTCTGCTAAGCACAGAAGATCAATTAGCATAACCATCAGTAGTTTAGTGTTGTCTGTTCTTTTTCTGAGCTGAAAACTTAACTGATCAGACAAAAATCAAAACTCCACACAGTATTTCTCTATTCAAATCAAGGAACCACCCAATCAAGAAACCCCTACGATGGAAGAAGGCTCCATGGAGATTGGCATGGTCAATGTGTTATTAAGCTGTGAAAAGAGAACAGTGACCACAGCTGCTGTACAGGAAGCCAGAATCATCTCCATACTATGGGGGCTGAAATATGGCCTCTCTTGTAGATAAATACCTGTATTGGTTAAACGTTAACAAGTTGTGTAAATTGACCTCCCCAAACCAAACAATAGAAAGTATTATCTTCCTAAGGTAACCAGACCAGCGTGTGGGAAGTATAAATGTGGCTCAGCTCAAGACAGAGTATAAAAAAAAGAAAAGAATGATCATCAAAATGAACAGAGAGCAACAAGCTTGAGCTGCCTGCAAGTCCTCGACGACTGGATGCCCAGAGCCCTGACAGCGAGCATACAGATACTGGTAATAGGAATCATGTTTGTAATGTCATTCAGCTGTACTGCAACTGCTATACTGCGCTTATGTTGTTATTTCTTCACGCTGCTCTATCACTCTGCTGCATCAGAATCCCTCATAACTTCAAACATCTTCAAGTAAGTAAATTTGATACTAATCTCTTCTTGTATAAAATCCATAAAGGAACCTGTTTAGAGAACGCTGGACACTAACAAGCCTGAAGAAGCATATGACCTGAAGAAGAATAAAAAGGAGCCCTTCAAGATAAATGAGCAAATTAAAACCATTATAAATCACTCCCTGTTACAGACACATTTTTTGAAAGCAGATCAGAAGCCAGCTGAAACAAATTGCCCCTTTCCTGGCACAGCACAGCAGACAGAAGGAAGGAAAACAGAGAAGACTCAGATACAGTAAAGGGCACAACAGCATATTAAATTTTGTCAGGATCTGGCAGTAAGGCATACAGGTGCCCCTGTTCAGATGGCTGTAGCTTTCAGACTCACAATTTTAGAAAAAAAAATATCCTCAAGTTACAGTAAACAAAAGAAAAAACTTAAAAATATGGACTGCACCCACTTCACACAACTGTCTTCTGCTCACTCACCATGTAGGTGAATGGGGAAAAAAAAAAAACAAAACAATATAACATGCTGCCCAAAACAAATTAATATCTCATGCTCTATTCAGAGCAGACATATTAACTAAGAATACAAAAAGTCTGTACTAACTTTAGAGTATCTGAGATGATAATCAGAACCAATAGATTCACTTGATATAGGCAGCCTATATCAATGGCTTTAAGTTTTCATTTGTCACAAAGAATTTTGCTTAAACTTAGAAGAGACATAGGAAATCTGAAGCAGAGAAGAATCAAAAAGATGCATATTATATTAAAGAAATTAAGAAAGGTTAAACACATTTCAGTATAGCACACAATGTCACCACTGTTGCTGGTGCCATGAAAATACTTGCTCTCTGATGATCTTTTCTAATTTTCCTTGAGAGCTTTTGACATGTTCTTGTAATGCCATAGGCAAAATCTTTGATCTCTATAAAAACTTTTAACAATACCATGTTAACTGGTTAGCATAAAATAAATCATTTTCAATATAAAATACACATTTTTACCCTTTTACCGAAGCTAGACTTCAAGATGACTTTTGAAAGTTTGTTAGTAGTAAGTCATATTTCTTCAGAAATTACACAGTGATTCATATTTATTTACATGACTGCTGCTATGGCCTGTGTGATACAGGCATACCTTCCTTTTTCCTGCTACATCTCAAAGGAAAACTCCATGTCAATTCTATTTGCTATTTCTACTTCTGCTTTGATTCAAATTTTACTGGCAAATATATCAATATTTGTGCTTTTCAGAATCTAATAATTTTACCAAAAAAGGTGCACATTTTTCTTCATATTTCCACCAGTCTGCAGATCTTGGAGGGGAAAGCCTTGCTTTACCTCTGCAGAGCTTTCATTTTTTCCTTACAGAACAGCATCTGACAAACATCACCAAGCTAGAAATAAATGACATTAACAAGACAGGTTATATAGGTGGAATGGGACAACTAATTTGTTAAAACATGACAGAGAAGATCCTTCTAGCAACCAACCCTGGTGTGACAGATATATCGTAAGGATGACTGTGTGCAAACATCTAGTCTTCATTTTTATGAACAGCACAGGCCATTCTGTTTCTCAGGGTACTAAATCTCACTTGTAAATTGAAGTCTGAAAACACAGCTCTGCACATTTAGGTTCATTTCTGCTTCAGTGCTTCACAAGAGAGTAAACTTCATCAGCTAAATCTATAGATTAGACAAGGTGCTTTGTTCTTTTTGTGTGAATCCCTATAGAATCCAGATCTTACTCTTGATTTCATAGCAAATAATTATCTGTTTAGGTTTATAGTGTTTTTTCCTGGTCTACCTTAGGAATGTCTGATCGTCATACCTGAAATTGGACATAGCAGGATAAAAAAAAGGTAGAAAACACTGTAAACAAATTTTAACCATTAAGTGCCTGAAGTTAAAGCATCTCTGTCATCTATTATTCATGTTCCTCTACTTGTGACTACTAATTAACATTGAAACTGTTGTTTCAGTTCTGTATGAATCTCTTGGTATTTCCTTTTTAAAAATATGAGAACTGTATAGAATGTTTTCATGTCTCACCAGCAAACATGCTCCTGTGCCCTGAAATGAAAGTACTGATTAGTTATGTTTTCCTTCCTTCATCATCTCTGGAAATATGTCTGCTACACAACCCAGACGGAAAATTAGAGAACTGAGAGAAACGACAACAGGATTTTTGTTTGCTTTTACCTGCTGCACAAGGGCTCAAATTATGAAGTATGTGTATCATTATTATTACCTATTATATTGCTATCAGCTCAAGAAAACAGCATTTTGAAATCATGAAAATATTTTTATTTCTTATTAAAGAGGTATTCTATTCCCCTTTACAGTAGGCATTTTAACTAGTACACTTATGCAGAAAATGTAGAGATGTCACTGAAACAACACGGGAGGGAAAGAAAAACTTCAGAAGAACAGTGCCTTTAACTTATAGGTTGTTCCTTTCATATATGCACATTTTTCCTTTTAAAGAATAACATGATTGAGGGAGCAGCTACTTAAAGTGAACCAAGAGGACTGGTACAAATGGTATTTGAGTCTCCTCCTCCAGGCTTCTGAAAATGCCTATGTCTCATGGGAATAACCATATCCAAGGAGAGTGAGCACAAGCGTGGGCTGCTACTGTAAGGCATCCTTTCCTCCTCTCTAGTGCCAGCACCAGTTCTCCCATGACCACGTAGAGCTGTGTTACAAAAAACAAACAAACAAACAAACCCACAACCTTCTTCTCCTGATTAGTTTTCAGACAGATTTAATAAATGGTTAACTTTCAACTGGGAAACAGATTCTTGTTTGCTAATCTCACCCAGCATAGAACAGTAAGAATAGTACTTCCAGCAGAAAGGTGGAACTATGTGTGGTGTGGGACTATTGCTATCCCTGGCAGCCCTCATTCCTGTCTCTACAAGGCAATGGTGCTGCACTCCACATCTCCCAAGGCAGATTAAATACACTTTTATATTCAGGGGGAATAGCAAACTGCTGTTTCCACGCTGAGATCAATGCCTGACTTAATGAATGTTCCCCTTCTGTGCCATACTAAATAGATAATTTTGAAGATCTACTGGAACTACATTGGGAAAGGAGAGCAGTGCTATGGCTGGAGTTGACCTCAGCTGAGGTGCTGCAAGCAGCAGAGATGCAGAGCTTATTACCTTCCCAGGTAAGATATCAGACACACTCACAGAAAGTTCATCAAGACCAGGCCTCAGGCTGGGGCTGATGAGCAGGTGAATAATAGTTTCTCCTCTCACAACTGTGGCACAAGTAATGGATTTCTGAGAAGACGGTCGTGGCTGTAAACTTGTATTAGCAGTTGAGATTACAAGCACTGATCTGGAGAAATGCAAAGGGTGCACAATCATACTCCTCCAGGCATTGGCATTAAGGTGTACTTCTGATTTCTGCTTCCTATGAAATTCATTACTGCTGTGTGATGTGAAGTTTTTCCAACAGGAACGCAAGGACTCAGGTATGCCCACAGCAGGATTCAGGTAGGTATTTCTACATTGTAGTTTACTGCCCAAGAGGGTGCTGGATCAATAACAAATTAAAGTGATACCCATTTGTACCTGTCATAAGATATTAATAAGGTAAATGCTTCAGAGTCACTCCTGGGGGAAAGCTAGGAGAAGTAGTACTCCCTTGGGCTTCTGCTCTTTCAGATAGAGTACAGGCTACCTTCAGAAAAGACACGGGTTCTTTATTCATTCCACATCTGAAAAACCAGCATCAGCACAGTTAAAATCCCCTCTTGAGGGTGAGCTGAGCTGAGCTGGAAAGTTGCCATTGTCACTAGAGCCTCAAAAACTGCATGTGCTATAAGGAAATCTCACAAAAATGTGTAGTATAATTTATGAGCTGGTTGTTTAACTTGCAGTTAAAGTCTCACATAAATGTACACATGGCTCTACTGAAATGCTAGGAGCCCTCTATATCTATATGATCTGTTAAAACAGCTTTAAGTGGAATCTTAAATCCCTTTGCACTCCTTTAGTTATTTTCTCAGACTACATCTTCTTTCAAACCTTCCTTTTAGTTTGAAGAGACACAATTGTATGCTTTTGCTTAATTGATGCTTTTGTTTAATGTTAGTAGGATATCATCTCTCCTACAAACTAGAAAAAAAACCAAATTCTTACTCAAATTATTTATCTGAACCTCACCAGTCAGAAGGTAGTCTTTTTCCACCTCTGTCATTTCTTTAAAATCTGTTCCCCTTGTACGTAACATTAGAAAATAATCTCCTTCTCAAACTTATGAAATATTTCGGCATACTTTATGGCCTTTATTCAGCTTCCTCCTCCTATTTTTTCCCAGATTTCCATGCACACATCAATCAACTCTGCCTCAGCTACTGCCATTCCTTCTTTTTACACAGAGTAGTATCTTCTCTGTGTTATAATCTGTGTGTATTATGTACACATATTCTGATATATGCCAGAATTTTAGTCCTTTTGTCCTTTATCCATCTCTATGATTTCAAGCATCCTGCTGATCTCCACCAGCACAGTGTAAAATGCCCTCATTACCATTACATGCAATCCAAAATCTTTACTTCATCAACCTTATCACTACATGAGATAAAATTAATGAAAAGTAGCATTATCCAATACGGGGGCGTATATAACAGATGGTAGCAGTGTTTGTTTTTTAGCGTAAGGCTTACTGTGCATGTACTACATACTACACTTCTTTAAAATGCAAGACAAGCTGAGCAGTGGGGAAGAAGTCTGCCTGCATGATGCTGGCTGCAGCACTGCGTATCCACTCTCTGGAGAAAAAAGCAGATTGCTCCATTCCCCAGAGGAATTCAGCATGCTCTGTGGGGCAGAGCTTCAGCATGGAGAGCAAAGCAGGCAGCAAGAGCTAGAAGAGAGCAAACCGGGAGCCTTCTGAGAGGAGAAGGGATGTGCTGTCAGCAGCAAGCAGGTTTTTCTTCAGAGCAAAGGTAATGAAGGGAAGGTTTCCAAAGAACCCGGAGGGACATTTTAGAGTTAATTCAATTGAAAACACACTGAACATTGCAGAATTAGCAGGAAAGGTTGGAGAAAAGGACCACACACCAACATAGTAACGAAAAAGTAATCTTTGTTTTAGATGCTTTTGTTTCATCTGTCTCGGCAGACCTGTATTTTCTATCTTTTCATAGCCACTGTATTCTAGCTTAATAGTTCATACTCTGATACAGTTAGCTTTAAAGACTGGGGAGCCTTTTGATGTCTTTTGTTATGTTCACTTCAAAGGAGAAGGTGGGGTAGTTCCACTTTAAGGCTCTGGGCAACTCGAGGTCCTGTCACAGGGGGAAAGGAAGAACCCAGGCAGATGTTAATACTGGATGCCTTTTTGATGCACCAGAGCTAATAGGCTCAGTCCTCCAGCTGGAGAAAGGCAAAAAGGATAAGTAAAAAGAAAAGTTAATCCCATCCCTTGAAAATCGGAGCATAAGTACCACAGGAGCTTGAATAGAAAGGACTTGAGAGACTGAGTAACATTAATGGTACAACAGCTTTATTCAAGATATTAAAGGGAGGATTTCTTTTCAGTTCAGTCATTTACTTGTAACTTTTAGATGGGTGCCATAAGCAGCAACTAAGGCAGCATCACTCAAATAAAAGTGAAAAATAACTTCTAGGTGAGAGACGCCTAAGCAAAATATCACAAGACTTGTCTTAATGTTCTTATGTAAGATAGATGTAAGCTGCATAAAAGGTGAAATTCTCTAGGTCGATAGATACAGTAGGATAGAAGAAATCCCATCTTAAATTCCTCACAGTCCTGTGAATTAAGAGTTGTGAATTAGCAACTGCTTGGCTCTAGCATTAAACAAACAAACAAACAAAACAACAACAACAACAAAAAACACCTACATCTCTCTCTCTTTTCTGTCTTTAATTCTCAACACACTTTCAGCTACTTCTTTAAAGGAACAGCTTCCCCACAGATAGGACAAACTTTGCCCCACCTTCAGAAGATATTCTAGTATGCCCTGGTTTACTGCATTCTCTCCTTCCTTTCCCTCTGGAACATGGGACACCATGAACCAAAATATTTTTCTCTCCTTTTCTGGACTGTATCTGTTTTTTTTTTTCCTTTCTCTCTTTCTTTCTTTCTTTCTTTCTTTCTTTCTTTCTTTCTTTCTTTCT
>NW_024962262.1:64820740-64899915 GCF_019238085.1 Lagopus leucura
CTTTCTTCCTTTCTTCCTTTCTTCCTTTCTTCCTTTCTTCCTTTCTTTCTCTTTCATATGCTCTTCCTTACTCTTGTTTTCCCACCTCAGTTGTCTTGGAGATCATTCCTCCTGGAAAGTGGGACTGACCAAGCATAGAAGTCCTCTGAAGGATGAAGACCGCACACTTGAATTCAGTTACAGTCCTTGTGCTACCTGTTACATGCAGACCTATGTGCTGTACAAATCTGTTTCTGGATTTTCCAACTATACAAATTACATCCAGCTTATCAAAATCTTCCAGACGGGGATCCCTATGCCCCAATCCTTTAAATATCTGATTGCCTCTCCACAGCTTCCTCATTCTCTTTGCCTGGCTACAGCTCAGTATTACAGGAAAATGCTGTATAATGGGTGATAGAGGTTTCAAATAAAAACATGCAAATCATGCACAATTTGTCTAAATATGCTTATGCAGGCCAGATGCAATCTGCAGCTGCAGCACAATCCTGTTTATATTCTTGATGAGTAGAGTTTACAGTCAAAAAGTTCAGCAATATTCTCGAAATGTAACTTGGGCCTCACTATATCCTCATCAACAATCCCTTCACAGCTTACATAGCTCTCCTGTGTAGAAATAGTAAACAATTTTAAATGAAATACAAATGCTCAGTTTCACAGACCAGTGTGCTCTGTGTCACTATGAAACTAAATGTTCTTTGTTTAGCAGCTGCTTAAACATACAGCTTAAATGACAACAAAATGGTCTCAGGAAGGCAAAAAGGAGAAAAGGAAGCTGTACTATTCACGTGCTTTGTTTCACAATCAGCAGCCACGAGGCTCCCTTAGAGAAGAGTGCCTTTTCTCCTGGAAGGCCTGAGATGGCTTAAGTAAACTCAGAAAAGTGACTTGCAGTTGTGTTGATCAGCTAAGTATTTGTTTAACTCTACCATTAAAACTCTTGTCTAAGATAAAATATGGAATCCCTTCTACTTAAGTAATTGACAGGAACAGGTATCCCAGAAGTCCAAGCCTTGATTCACTGCTGACTAGCTACCTGCAGGGCAAAACACTCAGCCCCCACCTTGTGTGTTCCACTCATACCACTCTGACTGCAGCCTCAGAGTTTCAGAAAGCTTGTTTAATGTTCTTTCTTGCCAAAGATTTTCCTTTCAGGCTATAATAAATCTTCAGTTTCCTACTAGTCCCACACTGCTATCCACAGGCTTCCTTAAAACTGACTTTGATGTGGTCTGTTTCCCCAAGTAGGTATATCTTTTAGAAGTATCATTCTTTGAGTCACACGACTCACTCATTCTCTGCTTATATACATACTTAAATTCAACTGAAGTAATTTAAAATAGTCAGGAGTATGTTCAGCATACATATGTGGGGTGTGGAATAAATCACATTTCATTTAAATGTCTAACCAAGATATAGTAAGGTAGTATAATAAATAAAACATAATAACTACTGTAAGTTGCATTAATTTGCAACATATGTACAGGAAAATAAATCAAGAAGTTAAAACTACGACTGCAAACAGTGGTAGAGTACACTCTGATAACATCAATAGCTTTAAGTAACTGTGGAAATTTAGTGGAAAAAAATACACTGAACACAGGATTAAGAAACAAAAGATTTGATTCCTCCTATGGTCTAAATATGTGAAGAAATTCTAGATTTCATATTGCTGATTGGGGCATTTTTTCCCCTTTTCAACATCAAATGGAATAAAACAGTAAAGCAAAGCACAGAACACTTAATTACAATTTTCTAACTTTGTAGATGCTTACAAAAATAAAAATCAAAGTAACTACATAGTCAATCAAGTCATGAGATTATTTTGTTAGGCAAAAGGCCTAAAACAGTAAAATCATGTAGATGCATAGGAAATTTTGAACTATATCATTTTTTCCCCCAAAACCTGTAGATTTATAAAGCATATGAACAAGTCTGACATATACGTTTTATTTGAAGTCTTGAATTAAAATAATAATAATATTAATAATAAAACCATTAAAATCTTAAAGATTCTTCTCCTGATAAATCAGAAAATATCATTTAGAAATGAATTCCTATTAACAATATACATAATTTTTGTTTATAAAAGATTATTTACAATGTCACATACACCATCTGTAACAGCTTATTTCTACACTACAGCAAGGAACCAGGAGAGTAACTGAACATCCTCTTTTCTAAAGAAAAAACTGAAATGGCTGGTAAGCTACCCATTAAACACTTTGGAGACATACTGAGATGCATTTCGACACACTAGTAAAACCATAAACACAAAATACATGTTTGATTGAGCAGACTTTTGCTTCTATTCTATTTGCCTATTAAAGTATAATGGTATGTAATACAATAGACGTGGGGAAAAGGAGGCAAGAGAAAATTTGTCAAGGCATTGCTGCATGAAACGTTGCATTAATAAAGGCAGCATAGATGTTCAGACCAGTTCAACTATGCTCTCTTTAATAAAAATAGGTCATTGTCAAAAAATTGCTGATGTTACAATTTGTTGTCATGAATAATATGAGCAACACGGCCAGAACTTGCAAGTCATAATACACTAGACACAGAAAATGTTATGAATGATGGTAACATTTGAAGCATGCTGTAATGTTACTAGATGTACTAAATATAGCATCAGCTAGAGGACATAAGTTAAAGTTTCTTGGCATCAAACCTGCTGGTTCTTATGAAACTAGAAAGCAGAGGTATTTTAACCTCAACAGAGCATGCTACAATAAGTTTCAGTGACTCTGCTGATTCTCTGTAAGGTTCTGGGGTAAAGAAATAATCTCAAAATATGGTGCAGAGTCTATATGAAGGAAATAAATGTCTCTACAGCTCCTGCAGCTTGATATATATAAATATAAGACAAATACATCAGTGCAATTGAGAATTCTAACTTCATTACTTTTATAATTACTTTCATTGGAAAAAAAGTCACAGATTTTTTAAAAAAGAGGTTTAGTGATTGGTGGCTTATAAGGACTATGCTTGTTCTAAACATGCAGCTTCAAAAGTGAAAGGAATGTATAATGTTTAATTAATTTTAAAACCATAAGTAAAACACTGTTCCTTTAGAAGTTCAATCTAAAAATATCACCAATATCACCTAGTGCAAGGCTATCTGAGAAATCAATGTGGCTTCAAACTTCTTCAATTCATAGTATAATTTTGGTCCCCTACTTTCTTCCATCCCCCCCCCAAATCTCTACTTCAGTGCTTTTAATCTCCATAAAGCAAACACAATGAAGGACAAACTACAGCTAACCATATTGTAGAAGGAGACACTGCAAGGGAAAGCATGTATTTGCTTCTTAAGCAATGTAACTGTCATGAACAGCGCTCCAGGTCAAGAGAACCATCTGAGATCTGTTTCCCGTCTTTTCTCAGCTTACTCCTTTCATCACAATGCAATCTGTACTTGCAAACTAAAATTCCCAAATCATTTAAACAATCAGCAGCTGTAAACTGATGGCGATTATAAATGTAATACAGCATCACAAGGATTAATCCATCACTCATCTTGGTCAATTTACCAATATCAAATATATATATATATACTTCTGTAGGCAGTATCAAGGACACTAACAGCTCTGTTTTCCTTTTTTTTTTTTTTAAGGATTTTTAATGAGATTTATGGATGGTTCAGCCTCTAAGGGATTTTTTTGTTTGTTTCCATTTCTATAAGTACTGTAAAAGGAAACACATGGCAGACAAAAAGGCATAATGCTTCAAGATGCAATTCCTCCCTTTTATGCCTGTGATATATCTAAGCCAGGTGATGATAGCAAGATAGACAGGGCAGGGTGAGAAAAAGAGCAGTTTTTTCTAAAATGAAGGTGAGCAGAGAAAGAGTTTTGGGGTTCTGCTATGACATGGCCATAGAAACTTAGCAGAGGTTTCCTCCGTGGCTTCTTGCATTAACACTGATTGTCAAAGAGCTGTCAACCAAACAGAAGCTAGGTGATCTAAAACTGCATCGGGCTGGTCATGGAGATCCATAAAACCAATCGGAGCCTACCACACAGTTAATAAAAGCTGCTGGTGAAAGCTTTATGGGTTGCTTTTATGGTCCATACTAAGATGTTTATCGTAATGATACTACTTGATACCATTAACCAGAACACGTTATGCCTATGCTGCACTATAGCCCCAAGTGTTACTGCAACACAAGTAACAGAAGGCCTGTTTTTGCCAAATGCTTTTGTTGAGACAGAAGATATTCCTGTAGTTTCTGTTGTGAGAAACTTTTAAAGGTTGGCCAAAGGAGAAACATACAAGTAAAAAAAAGTTAAAAAAAAGAGTCAAACCAAAAGTTGAGAAGAAAAAAAAAAAACATAGATACACAACACAAAATCAAAATTTAGTTAGTCATTCAAAATAGAAACAAAACCTGTGAAGCAGCACAACCAATGTGATATTACTCACTCCAAAGCCCTTCAGGCATCCAAAGCATATTGGAGAAGAATTATATATTCACAACAGAGTATACTCCCATTTTAACACATGAAATGTCTGATGACTACCACATGCCTGTTCCCAGCTAGAGTCCAGATCTCAAGATTTTACCCAGAGATATACTTAGCTGCCATTTGGAGGTACAGATTAGCTAATTCTACTCATGTATACCAGTACTGTCATACAAAATACATACTAGACTAAGCAGTGGATGTATGGATGATTAACCCATAAGTTCTCAGAGAATGCATAACACAAACTGATGGAATTGGGTTTCTTGCAAGAAGCAATTACAGCTTCCATTTTCTCTTAAGAAAACAGAGGCCTCCTTTATTATATTATAGACTACAGATTAAGTTACATTCATCCAAGAGAGACTGAGCTTGAACTCTCTTTTGCCAGAGGCAATGCAAAACTACATTACTGATTACAGAGAAGTCAGAGTGAAAAACATTACTTTGTAAAAGGGCTGGTCATTCATTAAACCACTGTAACTTGATCAAATTCATCACATATTCAATGTCCATAAATGAAATTGCAATGGCATGCTTACTAGTGTACTTAACATAATGTGAATGAGTTTTACTGCTTTTGCATGATATAGTTTCTCATTCTGTCCTCACTCAGAGCTTAAATAGGCAGCATTTCACAGGACTAGGCTGAAAAATAAGAAACTTTGGAAAACTATTTAATGATAGCATTCTTTAGTTAGAAATAGTTCCGCCTAATTTTACAGCCATTATGTTTGCCACAAGTAAATACAGAAATGAATAAAATGCACACTCTTTGTTCTAACAAACTTTTTAAAAACAAACGGTAAGTGAAGAAAAAAAAGAAAAGAAACCAATAAAGCATGTCTAAGGCTGAATCTATTTTCAGAAAAACTACATTAATCTTCATCAAATGCATGCTGGAGTTAGCAGAAATGTCTTGGTTATTTTGGGATGAACCAAGATGAAGATGACAGTCAATGCCAGTGGCCAGAATAGGTAGAAAAATGAAAAAAAGAAGAAAGAAGGAATGTGGGAAAAAAATAAAGAGATAATTCCATAATAAAGAAATGAGATAAAGTGGCCAGAAAGCCACTTTTATATTTTGCTAGCAGAACAAAATAAAACAAAAAGGAATATCCAATATGACTTAAAAAAGAAATAAAATCAGTGGCTCACAAAGTCACTATCATGTTGACAAACATTGCTTGCTGGATGATGATGAGATATGCATGGGAAATACCCATTGGGCTCATTTCTTCTATTGCAACATTATTTACATTGGGTACAGAACATCAGGCTAGATAAATCCTCAGTCTGATCTAATACAGAATTTGTTTCATGTCCTTTCATATTAGTTTAGTTAATTTAGTTAAGGGGAGACAGATATTGATTGGTTTTGTCATACAGCAGTTGTATGGTTTTCTACTGGCAGACAATGAATGGTTCTTAGTTTGAAAGGGTTTTATGTGACAAATGTAATGACGGAACATGCGTGAAATGATACACAGCTGGTATTAACAACATATAGTGAAAATAGACATTTTAAGCAGAGATGTAACTCAGATCAGATTTGGCTGGCAACATTGAGGCTTTGTATCTATAAATAGCAAGAGTAGAACAACATGTTAACAAAAGCCAACTAGTATTAGCAAATGCTTTAGCTAAATCTTCAAAGAGAAGGGATGAGGAAGATTTCAGTGATTTAAAGTTTGGTTGTCTTTATTGTTTTCTTCTTTGAAAGTCATTAGAAATAATAACCCTGAAAGAAATTGTACCCCAAAATGGTTCTTGTCTTATCACAACCTGTTATTCCTAGGAAAACAATAATCAAAAAGTTGCCAAACTAAAGATAAAGGAAAAGCAAAAAGCAGATAGAAAAGGAGACTATGCTAAGAAAAATAAATATTATTTAAACAACCAATAAGAACACAAAAGATACAATCACATAAAATACAAAATTGCTGCTTGCTATAAAACTTTATTAAAAGTATGCTATCTAACATAAGAATGTTAAGCTAAACACAAATTCTACCAACCAAAGAACTGCAGTGTTACAGTGCCTGGCAGAATGATCTTCATCCATGCCCCAAATACCACAAACCATGAAAAAGTTGCCTGTGACCCACACCAGGTAATATATTTTGCATATAACTTGTAAAAGGCCAGAAGGGAGAATCCTGATAGTCAGTTAAGGAAGACAGTGGGAATCAGGCTGCCTTGCCAGCAGCTCCCTTGCTGGACAGTTCCCCAGCTCCATCTGCAGCAGCACAGGGCAGGAGTAGAAACTGGATGTTAGAGAACTTGCAGTGCCAGAGGCAGTGCCCAGTTTTTTTACCTACTATTCTAAAAGAAAAAGAAAAGCACAAATACAGATCCATACTTCTCCTTACAAAAAGGTCACACAATCTTTATCCACTTTTATGGGACAAGAATGAAATACTGAACCTTCTCAGCAATACATGAAGACTGGCAACGTGAATGAAGTGAACGTTCTACAGGCAACACCCTTATCTTTCTTCATGTTTATTTTTGGTGAAAGTTACTAAATTTGCTTGCAAGCCAGGTAAGACCTCTAACTCTGTTGCATTTTGGTATCTTTCTCAGTTTATTGTGAACAACCAAAAACTGCTATAAAATTCCTCAAGCAGCTGAGATCTTAATTCTGAACTTGCAACAGAGTCTAAGATTACAGACAGCAGTGACTGAATGAAATATATATTTTAGTACTTTTCAAACATAAATTGATGCATAGTCTTGGAACAGTCCTATAAGGCAAATGACAGATTGGAGACATGGAACTGACTGTGAACAGCATTTCAGTGCAGTTCCAGTAAATGCTAACAAGAACATTTTCAGAAAGGTGCACACACATAACATTCATAGAGGAATTATACAGGCATTTTAAAGACATCCTTGCGTATTTAATTATCCATTAATTATCTATTAAATTAATAATTTAATTATTTGATGAAGGTTACCTTCAGATACTTTCATTTGTTACCCAGGTACTTACATCTAGATCTATAGATCTATCTTTCTATCTATATACCTATGTATAGATCTATAGACAGAAAACAAAACTGCTTTACTCAATTTTCTATCTCTATATATACAATGATATCAATAAATTTAAGAGTCAAAGAAAAAAATGCAATGTTCAAGCACCAGGTTATTCAACTTGCCAGCATATTGCTGAACTGAAAACGGTACAAGCAGATTTCTATAAATATTCCTCTAAGATCCTTTTTTCTTAAGCCTACACTACATCTTTCCTTAATTTGTTTACTAAGATGTTATGTTTAATGTTTACAATGATCTTGGCAACTCCTCTGTTTTGTGCCTTTACTTTACTTACTATGGTTATTTTTGCTCTTAAGTTACGTATACTTCTCCTGAATAATATTAATGATAATCTAACTGCATATACTTTCAACCAAATAATCAATGACCTAACAGTTTGTTTTCTGAACTTTTATGAGGAAGAGGACAAATATCCATCATGAGGAATGCAAAGCACTCCCTCACAAGACCAAAGCAACAGTGCATGAAATTGAACTCAAAAAGAGCCTCCATTCTGTGTGACTTCTTGGCTGACACAATTTAGATATTTATAGCTTTACGAATGGGCCACTGGAGAAGAACTTCAAGCTTTTTCTAGCCAGGAAGGATTAATGAACATGTGCACCTGGTAATTACAGCACTCCATCTTTCTCAAAGCCCACACGATGCCTCAATGGCAGAAACTGTAATGAAAGGCCATTGAAAATATCAATCTGCAATTCCACAAGTCATTTCAATATTAAAATGTATAAGCTCTTTTCATACTTTCTATGAACTATCTTAACAATGGTATGCGAAAGAAATCATATGTAGACATTTCCTGCTTCACATTATTACCTGGAATGCCTCATTTAATATGTAAAACTAATCGGATAGGAATTTAGTCTTTAACTCACTCTTGACTCAAATTAGAAAATCCATGGGAATAACTGTCAAACACTTCCTTAAGTAACAGCAGAAAGAAATATCAGCCCAGGGTAAAACATGCAATCCTAAGGCATGCATTCCACAACACGTTTCCAGAGAGAAGTTGACCGGAAAATAAATGTTTAAGGAGTCGGGATAAACATTCTGAATGTTTTCCATTAAAAAAAGGTATTGGTGAGGTGGAAACTTTAAGAAGCACGCATGCTACCACCGATGTTTTTCTAATATGCATACTACCAGAAATTCACAGGAGTTTGGTTGTTAAAACACCACCTCTGTTAACTTGTTAAAACACCACCTCTGTTAACTTGAAAAACACTGTGCACTTCATACTGGATTTGTTGACTTAAAATGCTAGAAAAATACTTGGAAAGCATGGTGATACATAAAACCCACTTCAGCATCAAAGTCCTAAAGCATCAGATTGTCTAAGAGCATCAATATTACAAATTTTTATCTTATTATGTTTGATATACGTTCAAGCTGAAGCAGACTGACACATGAAGGGATGAAGTAGCCCACCCAAAAGTAAAAGCAGCAGTACTGATACAGGTTATCTGAAGCCAAAAAAAAAAAGCCACAACTGCTTGACAAGTGGTTTTTTTTTTTTTTTTTTAAACACATTTTAGAGAAGCACTTAGCTATTAAAAAATTAGAATGAAAATCCAATTGTCACCTAAACGCATGGATGGCTCTAAAAGTAGTCTTTTCAAAGACATTGAAACACAGTACGAGACGTGAGCATTAAAAATGGCCTGTTATTGCTAAATGGAACTGTTCCTCGGCGGATAAGAGCAAAAGAAAAGACTCCAATCGAGATAAGCGTGCATGAAATGCTCTCTCCAGAGCGTTCAGCCAAACTGCCTGGAATAAGGGGACTTCAGAAGCAGCAAGACAAGAGATACTCCAAGCACCTTGCAGCTCGGGGCTGCCGGCCTCTGCCGCGGGTTTTAATACAGTTCGGTTGAACTTGGGAGCGGATAAATAACTGACAGCGATGTTTCCCGAAAGCTTTGATCACCGCATCGCTCGTCACCAGCCCTAAAGTACTACTCACGATAATAACACTTAATCTAGGGCGCCTTATTACAAAGCATCCCTCCCCTCCCACCTCTTGCTCGCAGACTCCTGCATCACAACCGGGGGCTGAGGATGCAGCCCGCACGGCACCGTCAGCCGCAGACGCCTTCCCCAGCACGCACATTTTCTCCTCACCTTCAAAAGGCAGTCCGAACCGCACTCCGCTCCCCCCGACGCTTTTAGCTCAGAGCATCCAGCAGTGCATCCGCACAAAGCTTTGCCATTGCGAGTGTGAAGAGAAAGAGCTGCCGGGATGCTGAATGGCACAGCAGCCAACTTTGTGTGTACCGGCGGCTCCCTGAAAAAGCCGGACCGAAATCTCCTCGCTCCGGATCGGATTCACGGTACACAGTCACAGGGTGGCAGAAGAAGGATTGGGAAAAGAAGAGGGAGGAGAGGGAGAGGAAAAGAGAAGTCCTGCCCCTTCTGGATGAAGCTCACCTAGGAAAAACAAGCCGTTCTTCTGAATCCATCAGACACTTGCAAACTGGTCTGCTCTCAAGTTCTGACTGTACTGTGTACCACACCAGACCATCCAATTAACAGCTAACATCTTATTCTGGATGTATTAACTATTTGTGTTACTTATATAGCATGATACATAGCATGGGATAACATGACCATTTCTGTCTTCATGCCATAATCTTATAAGTTGCAATATGTGGGAAAAATAAATAAATAAATAAATAAAATAAAATAAAATTATACATTTGGTTAGTTGTAAATTTTATTAGTTTTATGTGAATAGCAGTTGAGCTAGTTTGGATTCAGTTAGCTATAAAAAGTTTGATTCCTACCCTGTTCCATGCAGATATTGATGTTCCCATACAACAGTGCAAACTGTTTCACCTTCATAACTTATTGAATCACAGAATCAGTAAGGTCAGAAAAGATCTCTAAAATCACCTAGTCCAAGTACTAATCCATCCCTGCCATGTCCACTGCCCATGTCCCTCATTGCCACATCCACACATTTCCTGAACACCTCCAGCAATGGCGACTCCCCATCTCCCTGCACAGCCTATGCCAGTGTCTCACCAATCTTCCTGAAAAGACATTGTTCCTAATATCCAACCTGAAGCTCACCTGGCACAGCTTAAGGCTATTCCTTTAAGCAAATCTACCTATAACACAAAGTTCTGGCTTAAGTCTTTCACAGCACATAGAATAAGGAATGAGAGTTTGTTGTGGATACATTTCATTGTGATAATGCCTTAAACATTCATCAGCAAAACACTGTTAACATTTTCCTGATGAATCTAAACCAGAGGAATTTTGTCATAGGTAAACCTGTATACAGAATATCAGGTATATTTATAAGTTTGCTTTTTTCTTCTTCAAAAAGTACTCTTGTCACTTTAAGAATAATGTTGAAAAATATACATTTTATACTACATTCTTTTTCATACCATGGGAGTATACCAATTTATTTCCATTTGCTGACAATGAAAATACCATTTTCTAGTGGCTCTACTGTTTGGCACTGGAACAGCAAATTGAGGTTAGAAGCAGAAGTAAAAGTGCCAGGAAGATAAGAGGCCAGATGTACCAGAGAGGTGATGACCTCATTTGGCAAGAAATACACTTTGGCTATATAGTTTAAATAGCACAGTTTATTCCAAGCAGTACCTATTTTTAGTGAAGTTGAGTGAGAAGGAATGCCTCTATCACCTCTAAAGTCTTAGGCTCCACTAAGACACATAAGCATAATGAAAGACAAGCAGGAAATAGGGCCACCAAGGTAATGACAATTTACACAACTATCAAACTATTCAATATATTTCTTTTCTTTGCAAAGACTGCATCTGTCTCAATGACAAAGACTTTACATTCCAAATTTCATTGCCAATTAAAGGCGTTAAATTGGCCTGTATAGGCTTTTTGGCTCCTATTGACCTCATCAAGCAGCTGTGATTTCTAAGCAATCAGTCTCTAATGAGCTTACAAGCAATAAACAGAAGTTAAAATGCCATATGTATTTCATTTATCTTTTTTAAAAATGAGCACTCTTAAGATGTACATCTTGAGCATTTTAAGTTTAATACAAATTGTGTTGTTTGTTTTGTTTTGGGTGGAGTTTGGTTTTTCTTCTGTTTGTTTTTTTTTTTTTTTTTTCCCCTAATACACGGAGGAATCATCCTCATGTGACTGAAATGGAAAAAAAAAAAACCAAAAACCAAAAACCAAAAACCAAAAAACAAAAATGAAACAATACTTATGCTATGCCTCTGCCTTTTCAATATAGTTAGTGCCTTATCAGCACTTAAACACACTCCTGTGAGCAGCTCTGGACAACTAGCTAGAATGCTCAAATTCTTCAGCTGTCTTTCAATCTTGTCTCCCTTTATTGTATTGTAACAAAAACGTCTGTAAAAACTGTCTGGCAAATTTTTAAATCAGGTAAAATTTGTGTACCTAATGAAGGAATTATCTTAGAAGTAGCTCAAGTACGCAGTGTAGCTAATAGCTGCAGCAGAAACAATGCTACAGATTCATCGTGATGGTGAACACCAGCATCCTTAAAGCTGGAATACTTTTTTCTTAGAGAATCAGACTTTTGTCAGAACTTGTTAATATTTACTAGAAGTATAATATAAAATCTATTATACCAAATACCTTCATATATTAACTACGAGTTAGAAATAGGTTCATTGAATGGGCCTTGAAGAAGGTAATTAGCTGAAAGATCTGAGATTCGAGCATTTAAGGGCTGTTAGTCCATACTCTTTCCCATATGCAAAGCTCATTAAAAGCAAATTAGCCAAACCTTTAAACGCAGTTTGTTTATGTTTGCTGACTGTAAGTAAGAAGGAATCAAAGTGAGTTCTTGGCAAAAAGCTTATTATATAGCTACTAAGATGCCACAGCTCCATTCCAGGAATCCTACAGCACATCCAGGCAGTCTGCTTGGTGTCCTACCCAGTGATAGTGCACTCCTTTCAAGTGCCATACACTAGGACCAAGCATAATGCAACTTCCTTGCACAAAGATTCACGCTCTCCATCACAATTTTATTCCACGCCATATCCTAAAATGATTTTACTCCAATTTTGGACATCTCGCAGCATTTCAGCTGATGATAAAAGTTAAAACATCACCAGCCTTACAATCAAATGCAGTGCTTCAAGAAAGCCACAGAACTACACACTGAAATTTAAAAAAAAAAAAAAAAAAAAAAAAAAAAGAAAAAAATGACCCTGTTTATTGCAGTTATCAGAGAGTAACACAGGGATAAATTGGTTTCTAAGTGACCTAAATTTTAGTGTATTGAGAACATACAGCTTGACTTGGCTACTGAATGGCAATTCAACAAAGAGCAAGAGCAGTGTTGTGCTCCCATCGAGCCCTCCTCCCACACACAAGAGGCTGCATGTTTAAACAGAGGTAGGCAATTCATTGCACACTGTACGTATTCTTCATCTCATCTGAATGGAGAAAGAAGCATAAATCATTGTAGAAAGTCCATATCTGAAAGCCCTCCTGTCTACCAAGCCCAGACAAGAGTTACTTCTTTGCTCCCAATTCATCACTGCAAGTAAGTCCATAAGGAACACAGAACTGCTCTTGCCCCGAGTAGAATCACAGAATCACTCAGGTTGGAAAAGACCTTAAAGATCACTGAGTCCAACCCAAGCCTGACCATACTACCCTAACAACCCTCCGTTAAATCATGTCCCTGAGCACCACATCCAAATGGTTTTTAAACACAGCCAAGGATGGTGACTCAACCACCTCCCTGGGGAGCCTATTCCACTGCTTAACAACCCTTTCTGTAAAAAAGTTTTTCCTGATATCCAACCTAAACTTACCCTGACACAACTTAGGGCCATTTCCACTCGTCCTGTCACCTGTCACCAGTGAGAAGAGACCAACCCCACTCTTGCTGTAAGCATCTTTCAGATACTGGAAGAGAGCAATAAGGTCTCCCCTCAGCCTCCTTCTCCCCAGACTAAACAGCCCCAGTTCCTTCAGTCACTCCTCGTAGGGAATATTCTCCAAGCCCAAGTAATGGCACTACGCCCTGTGACCACATTAGAAATTACATTTTGCCCAACTCAAATCTGCAGTGGGATGGGTAGCCAAAGGGAGGACAATCCAGGAAAACTATAAGGAAAAGAATGGTTTACATTAGAGACAGTGAATGTTACTAAAGCTGCCAGATCTGGTAGGTTTGAAAATTTGATTAACTGTTCTGCTCAGCCTGACAGGCTTTGGTCAAATCAACACCATAATGGGAATGCAGAAGAAAAAGTAGTTTGGACAGCATTAAGAGGACTGTATCTCAAAGACAACATTCATTCTTTGCATTCTGTAAGGCAGCCTGAAGTAGTGTGTTGTAGGTCTTAAATTTGTGTAGATTATTTGCAAAAGGTATTTAGACTCTATAGGTGAACAAGATATATAGGTAGATCTATAAAAGGCTTCTTTCTATTACAAAATCTTTATTCTTACTGCTAAAAATACTACCATTTTAGCTTTATGGTGCTCTTGTCATTACTTGGCCAAAATGCTTGAAAATATAAATTTTATAAAAGGTTCCATCACACTTGAAAGCAAGTATAGTTTATAGGCTACTGTGGCAAGCAGGATGGAGGGAATTGCATTATTTCTGTTGAGAATTACAGGTTGATAGCATTCCTTAGCCTTTTAGAACTTAAATCTGTATCTCCTATTTCCTGTGATTCTCACGGAAATTCAGGTGTTAGCACATTAAAGCAACAAAGGCCAGTTTCTCTCCTTGAAGCCAGTGTACACATGCAGGTACTACAAGGATACAATCAGGACTGAAAAATTAAGTTAAGAACAAAATGGAATAACCTTCAGTTAGGCCTGAAAAAACAAACAAACAAAAACAAACAAACAAACAAAAAACCACACTTCACCTCTACACAGTTCTGGTCACCATTCATAGCTGTTTAAAGCATGTATCCATAGTGCATCTTCTCCCAGCACTCCCATGGGTGACAAAAAAATGAAGGAGGAAAAAACTTCTTTTTGTTTGTTTGTTATAAAGAGACTGATAGATATTGAAAGTAGATAACTCCAGCTATTAGTCAAGATCAGGTCTGCTTATAATTCACTAAATGCTTTCATGACATCCCAAGTTTTTCTGAACTTCAAAAAGGAATTTCTTAAAAAGTCTTCTACTCACCTACAGCTGCTGTTTTTTTCTTGTTCTTTCTAGATGTCCTTACTCTCAGAGCAAAGGAAGCTTACAATGCTATATATCCAACTGGGTTTGAAATCCTTGCATAAAAAACAAGATATTCTGTAGGTGGACATGACATTGAAATAACGCCGAAGACTCTCATCAGAGAATTCTCTTGTTAGGTCACTCATTGAAAAATGTATTTTGTTCTTTCCTTTTTCCATTATAATAGCAAAGCTTTTAAGTAAGCTGAGTTTTCTAATTTTCAGGGAAAATGACTTAGCATTATAAATGCATACTTTTCTTAAGTAAATTCTAAACATAAAATTTATATTCAGGTATATTAGGATAACCTATCAATAGTAAGTTAATAGCACTATTTTTAAAGCGTCAGATACATAAGAAATTCCTTAATACACTGACAGCACCAAGGTGAACACAGAAAGCAGTGGAAACGTTTCTTTCACCCTTAACTACAACAAAAAACACTGCTTGTATGCGCTGGAGACCCAGTTGTGCTCACAGCTCTGTAGATCCTTCTGCCAGTGTATTACCCATTTCTTCCAATATGACTGCCATCCTCTGTTTTGAGATATTAGGGAGAAGGAGTCAATAAAGAACTTTTATCTTGTCACTTCCATCATCATAAATTGATTGTTTTGGGCTTGGCCACACAAAGATATCAGATACAAGACTTCATGAATATATTTCTAGAGATTTATTAAAAGACGGTAATTTACCATGACAATAACTGCTTTTTTTCTTATCACCCAACAAATACAGAAATAGCTTCATAATCATTTTCATCTTCAAATTGTAAGTTTCGTTATTACAGCTGAGATACAAAGTGATGATAATTATTTTACTGCTTAGTATTTTTATACCAATTGACATACGTGTTGAAGAAAATTACAAAGTGCATTCCTGGAAAGTTGTCAGCTGCGTTAAGCACTCTAAATAGTTCCAGTAGATCTAACATATAAGTTCACATATATAATCTTACCACTGAAAGGCACATTTTAAAAATAATATTTGATTTTGCTCATTCTGCATGTCTTGTGGTTCTATCCAAGATGAAATTTAGCATGAGAAATTGTTCTGTGATGAAATAGAGAATCGCTCAAAGTGTGTACACCATTTAGAAAGATGAAATTATTCAATTTCAAAGAAATGCATGTTCTGTTTAGACTCATTTTATCACACTGGGCTTGGATCTTATATAATCATTTTGATTATGTATTATTTTACTGATTTATTTCCTCGTTAATTCACTGTCATAGTAATGTGATCAACTTCAATGGATATATTTAAGCCATTACATACATCTTATCTCTTTGTGCAGCACCAAATTCTTCCATCAAAACAGTTAATTAAGGAAGAAAATCAAATTTCTGTTAATCTCACACTAAGAGATACTTTCTCCTTGAAAAAAAATACAACTTAATTATGAAAATGAATCCATGAATTATATGAAGACATGTGGATAATATTAGAAATGAGCATAGCAAATGAAAAGTCGACACTAGTAATGTTTGATGTAATACATCAAAAGTGAAGGAAGAGTGTGTCTAGAGTGCTCACTGGTCATGTCATGAGAGATACATAATACCCTAATGAGTGTAGATAAAAAGATAAAATGAGATATGTCAGTTTTGCTACTGAAAGATTTGTAATTATTTGTATTGATTCGGGTGTCCTAGTTTGCAACGGCAGTGTTAAGAGAAAAAAAACATGGGACCTCTGCGATTCTTCTCAAAAATATTTCTTTCTTAAATCTTAAGGTAGAATCGCTTACTTTGTTTATTCATGATTTTCAAACAACCTTAAAGAGTATCTCAGTGGAATTGATGAACTTTTAGCACCCTGCTTTCTCAGATGACTTTGAAAATCCTAGTTGTTTTCTGTAATATAAAATTTACTTATCAGGAGCATCTAAAATGAAAAATGCATGCACATTGCTGAAAGATGGCGATGAGGTGAATGGGATGATAAGGAAACATGGGGTTTTATTCAGGAATAAGGCAGAAATAATTTAACTATCTCCACCTGGCAGACTGTTAAGAGTGTTTTATAAAAAAACTGCTTTCTTTCAATAGTAAAAGAAAAAGAGAAAAAATGGTACTTTAAAGCAGATACGATGCCTTTATGCCTTTCAATTACAGACAGTTAAGTCACTGAATGTAAATTGCTTTTTTTTCTTTTTGTTTGCTTTCTTTGGTTTTTTTTTTTTTTTTTTTTTGGTGACCTAGTCACTTGACAGCCACAATAAGATGTTAAAAAAAGCTTTGGAAACCTTGCATTTTCAAGAGCAGAAAGAACCATCATGTTTTATTATTGCCATCGCTGTGGCCAGTGTGGCAAGTTTGAATATTACAAGGATACGTCATCAATGAAAAGTGATACTGAAAGAGAGAAAAAAAAGAAGGCTACACAAAAGACATGCTATACTTTGTACCTCCCATTTTGTTTCTCACCTTAATTAAGTTACATATTGATGAGAGGGAATTCCAGGCATGGCAAATGAAAACTCCTTTTTATTACTTGGAAGTACCAATGATTGACAACACTTTAATCTACCAAAATTAAAAAAGAAAAAAACAAAACAAAACAAAACACTTCTGCTAGTATGTCTACAGTTATTCAATACAGATTTCTTATAGAGCCATGAATTTTTTTTTTGAGTTTTTCTATTTGTTGTCTTCACTGCTTCTTTCAGATGAAATAAATATCAGCTATGTTTATTTATTTTTTTTATTTTTGTGAAGGCGGAGGAGGGGATGAGAATAAAACAACTGCAAATCCATGACACCAAATCCACCAATCTAGCACTCTATAAAAAAGGCAGCTAATTTTTTGCCATTGTATGCCTTTATTACTTGTAAAAGCTTGGAATTAGGTTTGAGAAGAATATATTATGTAAATATAAATAAATAAATGCAATCATTGTGTATAATGTTAGCATTATGAAGGTGAATAAAAATAGATAACATCTCAATTGAATAAATTCATTGTTACAGACATGAACAGAACTCATAACAGGGCCACAGTTTGGCTAGATAATACAGTTGCAGATAATAGGTGATTTTATCCATCATAGAAAAACAGCAGAAGAGTCACTGAACACCTTCAAGGTCAAATGTAAACTTGACATCGTATTACTTATACCCCAAAGTCATAAAATGATACATCAAAGCTATAAATTTACTAGTGCAAATAGAAATTTATATGGTATTTGCATTTGGAAAGCCATATGGAAATTTTAACTCCTTAATTCTGAAAATACCCTATGAAGACTGTGCAGTATAACATAATACTGCAGTATAATGCAGTATAATACAAATTTAGTTACAGAAAAAGTCTATATACAAACCAAAATATGTAAAAACTGAATTAAACATTTTCCATGAGTTTCTATAAGGAAACACTGAGAATTTCTTAAAGACCAAAACAGGAGAAGAAGAACCTGAATGACTGCATGAATTCCAAATATTTTGGGACCTGTTAGTACTGGAAAGAACTTCACAGTTTTTCACATGTGAAAGTAAAGCCACCAAAGAAAAACTGTAACATTAAAAATAAATATTTACTGATGATTCCACTGAAGAACTGCAGTCCATTAGATTGGAACACTGCAGTTTGCTGCCTCTTCTGCCACCTGGCTAAGACATAGAGCTTGGTAGGAACTTCACCCAATAAGGGACATGAGATATCCCAAAATGTAATGGAACTAATATATTTATCTCCAGTTTAAAAGACACAGACATTTCTTTACTCCATTTTAGGTTCAAAAGTAGGGAGGGCTAATCACATGGTATTCCAAATCCAAGTTACTAGGAATTTTCCAATGTCTGGGACATGGGATGTTTCCCATTCTTCTGATGTCTTAGCTGACATCAGCATATAAATACCTCAGTAACCCTGTCCTCATATCTTACTTTACACCACCTTTTCAAATCCAGCACTGCATTTCTGACAAGTCTTTATTTTCCATCATTCGCTTCCAAAGCCTTTTACCAAAAAAAAACAAAAAAAAACAAAAAAAAAAAAAAAACAAAAAAAAACTGTTTGTACATATTTATTTATGCCTTTGTTGCCCTAGTGTGATTTGTTTTCAAAATACTGCAGAAGTGAAAAATCCAAAGTTTACGGAAAAATATAGCAGTGAGATTTACCTCATCTAACTTCTTATAACTACAACATGCATCTCTGCATCTGAGATAGTTATTTAAACTCCACAGACAATGGGAGTAAACATCTTTAGGGCACAAGGTGCTTTAAACATTGATGTTATCATGAATGACATTAGATGAATTTTGTCTTATATGCACTTATTGTCTTCCATGAGCTGAAAAAAACATTTTAGAATCATCCCCTTTGTATACAATATAAATTTAAGGTTAGGTGAGGTAAATCTTACGTATCTACACTATGATGAACTAAAATACTTCTTTCCCTTTTGCACATTGGAATGGAACTTTTTAACGTTTTCCCATATAAACTACTGTATAGTTTTGGTTAGGGATAGCCTTGTTATTATTAATAATAATAATTAAGTGTTCTACTCTAACAACTGTGTCCCTTTAGTTTCAAGCACGATCTTTCCCCTGAATATAATTGTTTGTGTAAGCCTTACATAACAGTTTTAGCTCCTAGATGTAGAACAAGAATGGTTTGTGTAGGGAAGGACATAGAATCATAGAATCACAGAATCACCAAGGTTGGAAAAGACCTAAAAGATCATCCAGTCCAACCGTTCACCTATTCCCAATAGCTCCCACTAAACCATGTCCCTTAACACAACAACCAGCCTTTCCTTGAACACCCCCAGGCTCGGTGATTCGACCACCTCCCTGGGCAGTCCATTGCAGTGCCTGACCACCCTTTCTGAAAAGTAATACTTCCTCATGTCCAGCCTGAATCTCCCCTGCCGTAGCTTGAAACCATTCCCCCTGGTCCTATCACTAATGACACGAGAGAAGAGGCCGACCCCCAGCTCACTACAACCTCCCTTCAGGAAGTTATAGAGAGCAATGAGGTCTCCCCTGAGCCTCCTCTTCTCCAGGCTGAACATTCCCAGCTCCTTCAGCCTCTCCTCATATGGCCTGTGTTCCAGACCCCTCACCAGCTTTGTTGCCCTCCTTTGAACACGTTCCAGGGCCTCAATGTCTTTCTTGCATTGAGGACATATTGTACATCAGTATGATCTCTTAGAGTTTTCAAAAAAATATACCAGGAATAAGAAGCTTATGAACTTAAAACATAATAATAATAATAATAATAATAATAATAATAGAGTGCCACAGCAATCTAGAAATTCTTTTTTACATCTGCTTTGCAGTGCATCTCAAAAGTCTAATGGAAAGAAGAACAGCCATTGTCAGTGTCCTTTGACATGAGATCTAAAGCAGTTACAACAAATGCCATAGTTTTGTTCTTTTATTTACAGAATAAATCAGTGAATCTGTGCATATGCTGTGAACAAAGGATATAACTTCTCCAATTTATTCTGTAATAAAATTGATTTGAAAACTAAAGTAAATAAAACATATTGCAGAAATAAACAGCAATCCAAATACTAAGTAAGAGAAATCTGACCCATACTGACATGAAATATTTGTAATGAAATGGCAATCAATGGCATCCACCAAAACATCCATTTGAATGCTGAATCCTTTCAGTACAAGGAAGTTTCTGTAAGGTTAGAAAGTCTGTAGTCAACTACTAAATCTGTCTGAAGCTGTATAATACAGAAAAAAAGTTTTAAATATGGTAAACATTTGGTGGATAAAGTTGCTTATTTACAAATCACAGATCACAGAATCACAGAATCACCCGGGTTGGAAGGGACCTCAAGGATCATGTAGTTCCAACCCCCACAGAATCACAGAAATAAATTAATAGAAACAAACAAATAGACTATCTTAATATCTTATATAGGTATTATAGTAAGAAAAGAAAAAGTATTTTAAATACAGTGTTCTTCATTTTCTACTCACTCAATATTGATATACAGTTCTGCTTCAAAAATAGTAGCTAGACCTACAACTATTTCTTATTGAAAAGGCTCTTTTTTGGGGGGGTAGGTACAGAAGAGATACAGCTGCTCACTCTGTAGATCATTTAATACAGACATGCATGTGAATTCTTTATTGCATCATTTCCATTCCACTTATGACAGCAATGTTGTTTAGGAACATAATGAGAACTGCTGTTCATTTAGGAAAAATAATAATAATCCATTCAGTTGCCTAGTAGAAATCTAAAACAAATTCATACCAAATTGCTTCTCACACCTAATCCTAAAGCTGTTATCCTTTCCCTAATTCTTATTCACATCCTATTCCTCTATAATAGCGGGGATATGGGTTCTCCAGCTGGACCATTTCCCTTATGCACTGACATTTAAACTCAGTTATAAAATAATGAGACATTTATTGTTCAACATTTTGAATCATTAATAGCATGAGTTGTGAGGTAGGTAACTATCCCTTGATTGGAACAAGTACTCTTCTAGCAAAGAATGAATGTACTCTTCTAGCAAAGACTCATTCATAAATATTTATTTTAAAATTTTCTCTCTGTCTTTCCCAAGCACTACTATTTATATACGCGTTATTCACCTAGGAAAAGAATTTCATACAAATTATGTAAAAGATAATATCTGATTTATTCTAGTCTTCACTACTGCAAAACTATATGCATAATGAAGCCAGTTAAGTACAATGGCTAAAATACTGGGTTTGTATTACATGACAAAACATTTTGATTAAAAAAAAAAAACAAAAAAAAAAAAAAAAAAAAAAAAGCAAAAAACCAAAACTAACCAAAATTGTTGGCTTAAAGCAGTTTCTCTGTCTTCCCAGTCATGAAAATTGGACTCATTTGAGAAAACTAAAGAAAATTTATACCCTCACCAACAGAATCTAAGGGGAAACGCAGATGCAGGCACTCTTTTTATGCAATGGAGTCACATCTTATTATATCTGCCCCAGTTAGATTATAACTAGCTTCATACTTGTTAAGGCGCAAAAGTATTAAGCCTTTATTTTGATCATATTATTCATTGTTGATTTTTTGTTTTTATTATACTCTCCTTTCAACCTTAGTAGATTAGTATTTTTAAAATTTGCCAGATATTTCTGTGATGAGTGCACTAAACAGTAATCATTTAATACACTTATAGAAAGAAAACTGAGTAAATTTAAAGGCCATGTCAAATATGTATAATGTGTAGCTAAACTTCTTTCCTCAGTATAGATATAAAAGTCCTAATGTCCCAAGCATAAAGTGTTAATGTAAAGCACTGTCCAAAAAGCCTCAGCAGATATATTTAACATTTGAAATGTACAAAAGGTTTCAATTAGCAAATATTACTTTAATTAGGCATGAAGCTGCTGCTTAAAATGGAGTATGTTAAAACCTGGAACATTTTTGTTCTCTTCCCCCCTTTTCAGGGCATATTAGAGTACAGAAATATAACTAAATAACTTATTTCAAAACAAAAATAAAAAGAATATGTCTGTTTCTGTCCTCAAGTTTGATTTTGATAAAATGCTCACTAGGATTGACCAGTCATGATTACTGGGAGGCCTTTTCTGCTGAAAGCTAAGTACTGCAAAAAGTGTAATTATGTGTAACAAATCAAGTCTCAGTGTCATCTGCTGTAAACCAAAGCATTTAATATTGGAATTTGCAACAAAATAAAAAGTACTTGCACGCTTCTTTGCTTCTTGCATACCCCTTGCTTGAGCATGTTAACATCATCGTAGTGTAATCCTCAATACTATACTTTGTTCATCTATCTATCCCATCTCAGTAAAGACCTCCAGCAGAAGACTTGTGAATCACTAATTTAAGAGGAATAGCTCCCACCAACCAGAAAAATGTGTTTTCTGAGAAGTAAAAATAAAATCCATATTTATCAATGAGATTTTATATGCACACATAACTTTTAAAACATCTTAGGCTACATTACTCTTTGCAATCATAAAATTTCTTGGAGACTAGGAAGTTAAAGTTTAAATTCACTGTACCGTGATCACAATCACCTGTAAATGCTCCACAAAATGAGATCTTTTAAGCAGTAGCCATCATTGTGACAATCAGTTTTGCTGGCAATTGCTGTCTATGTATCAAATCTGATAACAAATATTGTCTACAAGAAAAAAGGGAAATTTCTTCTCTCTTTCTGAAGGCCAATAGTATTAATATTCCCATCATTTCAGAGCTATCCTATGAGTCTGTAAAATCACATGATAATAACCAAATTTCAGAGGAAAGAAAAAAAAAAATAGGAGGGGAGGAGGAAAGAAAAAACATAAAAAACATCATGTCAATCATCCATCTTTTAAGCTTTAAAATTGACTGATGATGATAGAATGGAGATGACTGAAGATATGAGGATATGTACTTAGCCCTTATTATTTGAAGCTAAAATGCAAAAAAGACAGATTGATCTAAAATTAATGATTATTTCTTCCATCCATGGCTGCTGTAACTGGGGCAAGATAATTCCTGAAATTTTTGCTAAGTTCCCTTTGAAAAAAAATTGAAGATATATTTTTTTCAAAACTTCAGCTAATTCCATTGTTCTAAGATGGAAAATAAAAGTGATCGTAGAAATTGCGTAATAGAACTGCCTGACTTTTATCAGGCACTAAGATTTATAATTACTTCAATCATGCCTCAGGATAGTCTCAGCACTCCTGTTTAACTAGCAACTCATTCTGAAAAATCATTCAATCAATCAATCATAGATAAAGTATCCGTGTATGAACTACTCACCCAAGTCCTACCTTCTATCTAATGAGATTTTCTTCATAGACCATGTGATTCTCAAGTTGAGGGGGTACTTTTACAAAACTGACCATAATACTGATTTATGAAAGTAATTTATAAAAGTATTGCAGGGAGAGTTGATAGTTCACATTTGCCTTAATTTGGTGACTTTCTTGACACAATTTAAATACTTTCATGCCCAGGGTTCGGAAATCAAGTCTCTCAAAACCCTGGCCATTTTGTAAAGGACAGATTGATTCCTACAGAAATTTCTTCCAAATAGGATTGGTACATCTTGATCACTCATATATGAGCAGATTCACAGAAAACTTATTTTAAAAGGCCTATGTGGAAGGAAAAACAAGAATGAAATTAGAGAACCTAGAGCCACATACACTTCCTTTACATAGAGTGACTTTCACTCAGTGCTCTACTGGAATTGGTAACAATGTATAGCAACAGCAACTGAAGCTGGAAGCATTGCATCAACTGAAGTGTCAGCCTAATTGTGTTATTAGTTTTTGCATTTGGTAGATCTTCCTACCTGTTATATCTCAAGCTAGCTGTCTTGACAACTTCAACATCTTTGATTTCTGCTGTGGAGTATTTTTCATTAAAAAAGTAATAATAATAAATGCCTTTCCTAGAGTTTACCAGATGTGGGAGTTCCTGTCTCTTCCTTGATCCGAACTAAGAACTAAGTTCCATGACTGTTACAGGGAAAAAAAAAAAAAAAATTCTTAGGCACTCCCTCAAAAACACATTGTCCTAACTTAGATAAATGAATGATACATTCATGTGCATGCTGAAACACACACAAATTCTAGGAAAAAGTCAAACATTTAGTGTATTATTAAACTGTAAGGAACTATTTTCATATGATTACCATCTTTTTGAACCAGTAGCTATTTTAGTCTTTCTAATTCGTTCCACCATAGCTTCAGCATAGTTTGGTGTTGTGTGATCTAAGTCCTATCTGAGTATACTTCCAATATGCATCTTGTGTATCTGGCCATTTTTGCTTTCCATCTAGCACTGTAAACTTTCTTCAAATAATTATTTATGCAAGGTATAAAAAGTGTTTCATTCATATGCGAAAATTATACTACAAGATTGTTCTCCCAGGAGCCATAAATGGATCAGAGTCCAGTTTGTGATATGAAAAAAAGAAGTATGAATCTCACCAGGATTTTTAATCACAATATGCTGACACTGAATTGAAGATCCATTTTGTATCATATCCCACTGGACTAACAAAAGTCTGCTTGTTTGCATTAGTTAATTTAAAACTCTTAGTAGAAAGAAATGATATTGAAGGTTTCGTCCAGCTTTCAGTGAAACTTGTTCTTATTCTAGAGAAAAGCCAATGGTCATTTTTGTGCTGCATTTTCAAATCAATTGTGCATAACATAGTTACTTATAAGCATTTTTTCCCGTGTTTCAGGACTGTTAGGAAATACTCTTACAGAACTTTTAATAATTTTATTTTGCACATACTTCTGTACATGAAATTATTTAAATTATCACACAGCCTTCTTCAATGGCTTCAGCCTCATATTTGCACTAAGTTGATTAAAATACAACAGAAAACAGTGAAGCCATTTTTAACTTAATTCCTCACCAGTTATTTTTGGAGAATAACAACAAAACCAGACAGAATACTGTTCAGAGTGCCACTCCATTTAACAGGGAGAGACTGTTGAAATTTTTCAAGTGAAAATATAATTTGAGATAGCATGAAGTACAGTAAAGTAAGATTAATCTAACATCTCTCTATGATTTCTGAAGCCTTGAGTAAGGCTTAAGTAAAAAAAGTTCTAGATCATGGTTGTCCAGAGGCTTAGGAATTCTGATGAAAAGGTGTAACAGATTATCAGCTGTAAGGCAACACTCTAGATTTCTTGATTATCCCCAAACTTCTTTTGGTTATGATGACTCAACAACTATCATATTTGGTAGTGTGGCTGACAAACTCTGTTTCACACTTGTACTGCACACATTGCAGCGACAGTTGTAGTTGACTGAAAATACTGAATGGAGGGGAAAAGTTCATCTCCCATTGACCATTGTTCAGAACTATCTCAACATCAATGATAACATAGTGGGATAGAATTATGTTTTAAATTATGCTTATAGCTGAAGAGGTAAACAGGAAATAATACCATACAGAAAGGGAATGTTTCCAATCTGTGTTAAGATAATATACTCATTCTCACTTTACAACGAAATATGCATATTAGATAGTTTTTTGCTAAACTCTTATACACTTATAACACTTGTCCTTCTTTGTCATTGTAACTGGTATGTTAAATGTACATTTGGCTATATGTGTGGAAATCATAGCTGCTTGCTCTAATGCCAGATCTGAAATTTTCACTGATGTAAGCACAGATGCATGAGACTCCATTTGAATGCATAGGGCATCACCTGCTCTGTCTTTTTCTTGTGACAAAAACTTAACACTTCTATTAGATAAAAACAATAGCAAGCAAAGGAGCTTAATTTCAGTTCCTAACAAGTTTTTTCCAACTTGCTACTTAAACTTTTTTCATATTTTCTTCCTTTTCTCAATATTATGTAAGAATACTTGTGACAAGTCAGGATAAGAGAGAGCAGAAGAATCATAAAGGTCTTACAAAAAGATTTTTAAAACTTTTTTAAAACTGTATATTAAAACTATATAGTACTGTACAAATCAAATCCAACAATCCACCTAGTAATGGCACAAGGGTAGATTCAATAGATTTAACAGACATCATTGTAATAATGTAGCATGTCAGCAAGAGTGGTCAAAATTAGAAGATTCACATTTGCCCATACATACACACACACACACACATCAACGCTTAAAAATCTAGTTTTAAAAATTATTTTTAGATTTGTTCTTCATTTTGAAAAGAAAGTTACTTCACCCACCTTTATATTATTCCATTACTTGATTAATGTGATGAATTCTTATGAAGCTAATGACAATACTCAAAATAATTACCTATCTGTTAGTACACGTTCTAAACTTGTACTGTCTTTATAAGATCAAGTGCAGCTAACATTAATTTATGTCATTGTGCTAAACCATCTCTGATCTGAAGGGACTTCAACAAAAGACTTTAAATCCACATTTTTACAAAAGCTGTTGATATTAACTGAAAAATAATTATACAGTACTTGAAGAATTCCTGATAACATTATGAATAATACAAAGATAATGTGAGCACCTAAAGTGAGTAAATTTAATCAGGATTATAAGATTGTAAACAAATTCTAATCTCACTCTTACACACAGAGAAACTAGTGCCAAAACAAAATGGTAAAACAGACAACATATTTGTACTTGTGAATCATTCTGCCAGATCCACAGTAAGTTCATGCATCACTGCTTTTGATTTTAAAATGCATCTCAGAAAAATTTCCCAGCTAAAATCCAAACTAAAAATTTCTAGACTTGTTACATTTTAAATGAGGCTTAATTTTCTGCATCAGATATTGTTTCTAAGGATGCAGAAATAAACAGTAAATCCAGAGCTTTGCAATAACAGAAGCCTATATAACAAATTACGGAAAGAATTCCTCTCTACAGTATTTTATGTTTGCGCGCTGTTATTCTGCTTTTGGAGGAGTGTCAAGAATTTCAGAATAGATGTAAGAAATATCAGACAGTATACTCCTAATTGACTTTTACAAATACTCTGCTTGTAAATGAACTTCCGAGAATGGGGCACATCCCCGCTTTTTATAGAGTTCATAGAATGGTGTGGGTTGGAAGGGACCTTTAAGATCACCTAGTTCCTATCCCCCTGCTATAGGCAGGACACTTCCCTCTTGACCAGAAAGCTTGCTCAAAGCCCTATCCAGCCTGGCCTTCAGTGCTTCCAGGAAGGGGACATCCACAACCTCACTGAACAACCTGTTCCAGTGTCTCACCACCCTCACAGTAAATAATTTCTTCTTAATATCTACTCTGAATCTACCCTCTTTCAGTGTAAACCCTTTTCTCCTCATCCTGTTGCTATGTGCCCTTATAAAAAGTCCTTCCCCAGCTTTCCTGTAGATCCCCTTCAGGTACTGGAAGGCTGCTATAAGGTCACCCCAAACCTTCTCTTCTCCAGGAAGAACAGCCTCAGTTCTCTCAGCCTGCCACTGTTGGGGAGGTGCTCCAGCTCTCTTATCATCTTCATGGCCCTCCTCTGGACCCACTCCAACAACTCTTTCCTTCTTTCATTGGGGGCTGCAGAACTGGACACAGGTGGGGTGTCACAAGCAGTGGAACCCAAAATGCTGTTGGCATTCTGAGCTGCGAGCACACATTGCCAGCTCATGTTGAGTCATCTATCAACTGACACCTGCCAATCTGAGGAGAGCAGCCCTCTCCTCAAGGCTGCTCTCAAGGCATTCTTTGCCCAACCCGTACTAGTGCTTGGAATTCCCCAACCCAGATGAAAGACATTGCACTTAACCTTGTTTAACTTCATGAGGTTGACATGGATCTACCTCTCCAGTCTGTCCAGGACCCTCTGGATGACATCTCTTCCCTCCTTCTAGCATGTCAACTGCACTAGTCAGGTTGGTATTACAATACAGTTCAGAATGAGATCATATTGAACATTACTTTACTTGCTGTCTCTCCATTAATTGTAAAATGTAACCTCAGCTGATATTTTCCCAGTAACTTCAATAAGCTTATATTTTGACTTCTGCCTCCTGCTGTGTGCTTGGATAATCAGTCCAACTGTCTGAAAGTGCAGAAAACTTCTTTCATAGATACCAATATGTGAGTCAAGTAGACTAGGAAGCTTTTAAAAATTTGCAGCCAAAAACCCATGAGATAATTACATTTCATTAAAGTGATTTTTATTCCCAAATGTGTAATTATTTCCCCCATTCTCTAACTGTATTGTTGCAAATGATCTGATCATAAGAGTGGGACAAAATATATTCTAAGTTAATATGTCTATGTTTCAAAACTTAAGATTTTTTTGCTTTTTATAATTGGAGATTGTATTACGAAAAGTTTTGTTCAAAGTTGGCACTCTTTACAGATCCTCATATTCATTCCATTCCTCCTTATTGGTATGCAGTCTTCATATACACCAACATGCTCATCTGCAGTACATTCTCAAGACAGGTAATACATTTAAACTATTATTCCTAAATACTGAAAAGGCTCAAAAGGTTAACCTAAGTACCTGAAAGCATAATGGCTTTAAAATGCATAAAATCTATTGAGATCTTTGAGAGCTCACTAGAAGCCAATCAAATGAAAAGAAGCAAACTGAGACCCAGTAAAAATCATCCATTAGTTATTTCATTTCCCAAGGCAAACAAGACTATGACTTCCACTGAGTAAAATCTGTTGTTGTCAGTGTTATCTTCTCATCCAAATTTTTTAAATTAATTTGACTTGTTCTTCTAGATTTACCAGATTATAATATGACTATTTTCCCTTAAATGCCTTATCTGGAAAACAAGGGTACAGAAGGGTCCCTATCTTTTTTGTTTCAGCTTGTTTACAATTCTCGTTCCAGACTGGTACTTCAGTATTTCAAGTGTTGGTATTCAGTAATTCTATTATTCTAATAATGTTTTCTTAATATTTTAAATATATCAAAGTAGTTTCTTTAAACTTACATTGATAAAAGTATTCTTTTCCAAGTAAACCTCTCATTTACACTGATTGCTCTCTATGGATTTTAGGAAATCTGTCGGAGCATGAGAGAACTCAAAACCTGTGAATAATATATATGCTTCTTTTAATTGCACTATGAACATAAATACATACATATATACTTCTATATCTTCTGATAAAGAAACACATATCTGGAAAGGGAAAACCAGGTAGCACACGCATCAGTACATTGAAAAGTAGAGTCTACAGTCAGCAAAAGAGAACGCAAACCTTGCTCAAAGCTTTGAGGACTGTTAGAATGGAAAACAAGAATTGTAAAGAAGATCTGAAAAGTGGACAGAGGAAAGTGATAAAGAATCAGATTTGCCTAGAATTTTCAGGAGTTAAAATACTTTGAAGGCATATAAAGAAATGACGAGGTCGCTGTGTTTTGCCCAAAATCCATTCATCATGGAAATTATGTACCCACAATATGCCAGAAAAGACGGATAAAGTCAAAAAGCATAGTCATCTGACTTTACAAGCTCCATAAAGATCTATATTACAGAGGAATTGATGTTATACTCTGAATATTATTGATAAATCTGTTAATTTCTTTATGAACTTAATTAATCAGTGACTGTGGTTTTATTAAAAAACAACACCAACAAAACAGAAAACTGGATGTTTGTTTAACTTTTAAAAATAAATTGTAATTCTATCAAGGAAAAACACAGTGTCCTAGACATAGCACCAGCACATTTCAAATACATATGAAGGATAAATACCCATTGAAATAGCTTTATTCTTCAGTTTAAACAAAAACAATTTATTTATTAATATGAAATATTTCACTGAACTACCTTCTTCATAGATATTGAGACTCCGGGGGAACAAAAAGATAAAGACTGTACTTTTATTATTCACTTTCACGCTAAAATGATTATCAGGATGATACATTTATTCAATTTATAACCATTGTTAATGCTTATAGTAGACTACTGTAAAGACCCCTTTTTATTAATCTCGCCAATCATAAAAGAAATTACCAGGTTCACAGAGTTTTCATATTAAAAGAACTCTCCAAAAATAAAAATAAGAATTAACTGTTGGATTTCAGTGATAACAACTGTATCAGTCTAATTTCATTAATTTTATATTGGGCAAAGTCATTGTGTTATTCATATTTATGAAATCATTCCTGTTGTCATCTTGCAGAGCATTCAGACAGTAGCAAACTCTCACATTTCTTCCCTTTCCTATGGCAGGGTTGAAAAAAGGCTTGGAGTATCATCATTCTTGTGCAACAGAAGACACTGCTGAAGCCATTACAGTTACAGCAAGTTTAAAAACAAAAAACAGGGCAGGTTTTATTTAAGGCATCTTAGAGGTTTTATTTGAGGCACCTAAGGGTTACAAGAATACTGAAAAGTGCCTTTCCAGGTGCATGATTTTACCTCTTTGTCTCTACATCCTGAAACACTGGGTAGTAACATAAAGGCCAACAATAGACACCCAAGGTAAAGATAGCTTTGTGTTGTCAGTAATCAAAGATGAGAACCATGAGTCTTTCAGAAGTCAAAACAGAATGTAAACAGTATATTCTATGGCCCACTACCCACTTCAATTGAAACATAAAGTTTTGGCAATGTTTTAAAATCAAGACAAATCATAAAAACATCAAAAATAAATACGTACACCCAAATTTCCTGTTGTGTATTCATCACAAACGCAATTGTTGCAATCAGTATGGTTCTAGCACTGAAAACTTGAGAGCGTCAGTTTCCAAATGCATCAGCCAATGCACAATTACAAACACCCCTTCTCCTCAGGCCTTTACAATCTGGTGTAAATGTAACAGTGCTTTGTGCTATCAGAGCTGTTCCTGACCCCCATTCAGCTACTCTGATTTGAGAAATACCAAATACGTTCAGAACAAATTTTAATATGTGCTAAGGATGCTGACAGATGTGTTTGTAAGGATGGAAAGCTCTTGTAAAGTTTAGTCGAATTTAGATAGAATCTTGCTCTCTAAAAAAAAAAGATCTCCTTTTTTTTTTTTCCCCCCCCTTAGTTTACCCAAGAATGATTTTGCCTCTGAAAATGCAAGAAAAAATTCTTTAATGTCTTAGCCAAAAATATGTTGGTGTTTAAAAGCTGGGTAAGATTGAAAGGATTCATAAAATTTGTTGTGATTCAAGTTTTAAGTAAGCTAAATAAATCCATGAGAGGCACCACAGCAAAACCTCTTTACACTTATTGATATTTATATAACTAATTTGTATTGAAAGTTTCTTGCTGAGAATCTTAGCTTTCCCCGATTGTTCAACATAAACAACTAGTAACGGCTAATCATTCACATCAGAAGGTATAGAAAGCCACTCAGCCAGCCTTTAAGTGACACAAATCAAGCCTCATACATTTTTACTGTTGGATCTTATCTTCACATCTATGCTCAATGCCTGCAGACTTAATCATTCCATATTGATCACTGATCCAATGTGAGAAGTACTTTTGAAAGAAACAAACCACACAGATATTTTGTTAGGCAAAAGAACCAACATAATTATCCTTCAAAGCAGTAATTCATTCAGTCACTCACTTTTGGAACTTACGAGAGGTGTTCAGATTAACTGCATTTCTACTATAGCAAAAGTATTGTTTGTTTAAACTAAATTGTATTATCTTTTCATATGTCATAGGTTTTAAATATTCCAACTAGCCATGAAATCAATCAAGATTCATTTGAGAGAAAAAGCCAGCATCCTCCATTTCTTCTATTCTGCACACACTTCTAAAAAAATATTTCCAAAATGGGTATAAACCCCAGACTCCTTTCCAGGTCCTTATGTGCTACACGTTTAATCTACTAAAGCTGGTAAAAATGAATCCCCAAATAGTGAGACTGCTACAATCAGCCGCCTGGAAATTTACTAGTGGGAGGTGCCCAAGAACACTGTTTTCTCCAAGACAGGGGAAAAAAAAAAACAAAACAGGTTTATTCACATTTATAAAAAAAAAAAACAAAAAAGAAAAAAAAAAAAAACAAAAAAAAAAAAAAAAAAAAAAAAAAAAAAAAGACATCTCTTGCATCTCTGTCCTAATAATAATTTCAAAGTTTCATAATAAAATGTTTGAAAAATTCATCAAAATTACATATTTTACAAGATTTAACTTGGTTATCTGAATAACCAATGCCAGGATTTACAAAAAAATCTGAATATGAACTGTAAATTTGTAACTACTGATGCCAGAGTTAGCAGAATCACACCAACATCTTTACATTTGTTATTTCTTCTGGTTTCTTAATGTCCCACTACCAGTAGCAACAACTTATGTAAAAAAATTCTAATATGATATAGTAAGTAAGGAATGAAGAATACTGTAGAAAAGTATGCAGCAGGGAAGAAATTAAATATCTATTGTAATTACAAGGCAATGCTTCTCAGAGTTTGATATGACAAGAAAATATCTTTACTACAAATACAAGATAAACTATTTCAATATTACATCATCACCATTAGCAAAAACAACAAATGTGAGGAATCATTTAACAGGAAAGGAAGGGTTTTAGGAATTTCATACATCCAGAAATGCATTACTTGTAAGGATGTGTAAAATTATAAGAACTTTATGGAGAAACAAAACAAAAAACACCGAGACAGTGGAAACTATTTTCAAGGCCATTGTGTACTTTTACTGTTTGTAAAATATTAGCTCACAATATACTCCTTCTAAAATAATGTTATATGTGAACTCACAATGTGGCAAATATTGTCATACATACCATAAACTTTCTAATTACAGACTATGCTGAAAAAAAGGGGGGGAAAGCCAAATTGGCTTCTCTTTGATTCACTTTCTCCTATTTCTCTGAAATTAATGCATAGCATGAAAAAACCTGCAATTCAAAACGGAACCAGATGAAACAAGATTGATTCAAATGGACAAAACTGAATCATTTGGATTCAAAAGAAGACAAAGAGAACAAGGAAAACCAGGGATTATTTGCATTGTACAGATGTAACTTTAAAACACAAAATTTATAAGATGAAATCCAAAATCATTATATACAATATTTTTACAAGTTCTACATTCAGGAAAAGACAGCGTGAGCAGTTACAACTTTTTGTTTTGTTTTGGGTTTTTTTTGGTATGAGAATGTGTGGCCTCAAGCACTGAAACACTTATTTTCTCCCATATCCTCTGATTCCATTTGTGCTGCATTCCAGAAATAACTGTTTAAATTTAGTGGTTATTAAATCATCAATATCCATATAATCCAATTTAGATATAAAAGAGAAGAATTATTAGCATGACCAAGATTTTCAGTGCTGAGGCCTGGATCCTTTGTATATTTTTTGATTCCAACATCTACAAGGAAAACAATGTGAAGTTTCTGACATTATAGAAAAGAAAGATCTAAAGAAGGCATGAGTCATTCACGTTCTGTTACAGACTTTTATAAGTACGCAAAAATGTTTATGCTGACCAATTCAATGCGTGAACAATTTAAGAGAGACATGTAACTTACAAACTGTTTCACTAACCATAGTATGCTCAGAAGGCAAAGCATAATTAATAAACCCAATGCCCCAAAGTTTCAAAAAATTACTGGTTTTAAGATCTCCTGTGACCTTAAAAAGTAAACAGAATCCTTGCTATTTATGTGTGTAAATTGAGGTCAATAATTTAGAAATTAATAACTCCAAGGAATATTTCTGAAACATGTAAACTATAGAAAAGAAGGTATGAAGTCCAGCCCTTGCTCTGACTGACCAGAGTTAATTATTTTACCATTAAATCAACTGAATAAACAAAACAAAACAAACAAACAAAACAAAACAAAAAACAGCAGCTACAATGATAACATTAAACCTGAGTCCTCAGAGTAGATACTAAATAAGCAAATTCGTAATTGTTCCTGTGTAAGGCACAAATATTCTGGATGACCTGCGTGCATTCTTCAAATAAGAACATATATTTAAATTCCCAGATAATGATTTGGGAACTTACTTAATTTTACTGTCTACTTCTCAAACTTTCGAATAATTCATTTCTGTAACCGTTATGTTAGCATTTTGTTCTATACCATCTGAAACCATGCCCTCCTGCAGTCAAACAGATACCACTGTACTAATTGTTATCTATCTCTTTCATCCATATAAGCATGGCATTAATTTCATACACGGCTTTTTGTTGGTTGGTTAGTTGCTTTTATGCATTTGAAATTAATACAGATAGAAGCTGCATGACAGAGCACAAGATGATGGCACACAATACTTTAACTTCCAGCTATAGTAAGATCCAACCATAAAGCATAATACCTGAGCTACCCTGATGATGGTGCAAGACAAACTCACTGTCAGGACTACAATACTTTGAGATCTTGTGTTCCAGAAAGAGGCACAGGCACATAAGAGTCAAGTTCTCCAGCTACCATATGAAAACAGATTAGAGAATAGCAGCTGTACTTTACCTAAATGAGATCCAACTGGTGACATGACTGCGGACCATAAGAACAGATGGGAATAAAGACAGGGGAGTAGATAAAACTGAGCTACATCTTGGTCTTGGCACAATAATAAGTGTGTATAAACTAAACATTAAGGAGTGAAAAGACAGAAAATCCTTTCAGCCAGAATAATGAGGAAAAAAAATATCTAATTACTTTCAGGACAGAGTTCAATATGTTTCAAAAGGATTATATGATGTGCTATCTTTAAAACGTCTCTTTAAAGCTTGTGTCTCCTAATTAAAAAGTCAATTACGACTTCTTAAAATGATTTTTTTTACAACAGCAAAAAATTCACAATAAGAGTATTTAAGTATTCATGATCTGAAAATAACAATTCTCTTACCAGATTTTATTCGCCTTATGGATAATGAACGAATGTAGTATAATATCATCCCACTGCATTGTGTAGCAAAAAGAAATAACAAAAAAATACACCTAAAATAATCTCTCAATCCATACCAACATGATCACCTAATTGTAGTTTTGACTGTTTCATTTTACATTAACATTTGACTCTATGTAGTAACTGAATGTCAACGGACACATGAATTTTTATTTTCCAAAGTATTCCTGCCTAGAAATGGTATTATACATCTGAATATTATCTGTATTTTTTTCTAAAACAGTTTTTTTTTTGTTTAATTCAAAACTGTTCCATTGCTTATAAAAGAATTTTTGGAGAAATCCTGTTCACTAAACAGCACGATCTCATTAATTAAACAAGTCGCTAACCTAGTAAATCAAACTGCTCAGCTGTTTTAACTGTTTAAACCAATGAAAATTCTAATGATCTCTTCTGCCTTACAGAAGCCTAATACTAAGACTTTCTTGATGCATAGCACTGTCAACAAGTATGTCATGTGAGACACAGATTATTTATGCTAACCAATAAAATAGAGACAAAGGGAACTGTACCAATGGAGCTTCAGATTAAACATCCTCTCACAAATAAATGTTACCTAACACTTGATTACATTCTTGAAGTTAGTCGTAATATTTACAAGTTATGTGAATGTTCTTAAGAAAGGCCATATCGTGCTGAACTAAAAGAGATTTTAGGTAGGTAAATCAATGAGTTCCTGAGATTTCTAACACAATCAAAAATGAAAGAGAAAGAAAAAGCTTGATGGATTGTCAATATTAAATTTTGTTAGAAATCCACCCTGATAGCACATGTTCAAATACTTGCATTGTTCCTATATATTAAATATAAAAAAATAAACATCTATCTCATATAATGCATAGGAAAATAACAAACAGATAACCTGAGGAGGCTAGGTGAAAGAAAAATGTGGAACAGAAGGAAATAAAATAAATATTTTTTAAGCTCTCAGGACATTATGTCAAGGTCTTACAGACTGATATTCAATTCAACATGAGCATCTTTCTCTACTAGGAGAAGAAAATAAAGTTTCTAATCTGTTGGGGCTGTGAAATGTTCTAACACATCTCGTGCATTTATACCACCTGTAACACAACTTGGTTTGGACACCCTCAAAGAACAATCTCTTCATAGAGGAAAAATGTCATTTTGGAAAGGTGTTAGCAAAAAAAGAAGAAACACTTTCCACTGTTATAAGCGTGCGCTTCAAGCTACTCATGGATACTAGAATAGTGCCTAAAAATGTGATTGAACACACAAGGCAAACCAGAGGAAAGGGTAAGCCTTTGTGCCACAATATTAATATCTGTCACATACTCATGTCTTAGTTTACTCTTTTATCTGTTTTTCAAAGAAATACTTAAAACTGTGAGACAGAGAAAGGGAGACAAAACTTCAGTGACTTGGAAATACACATGATCTCCACTACCTTTTGTATATTCTTTAGAAAGAATCTTTAATGTCTCCATAACATTCTATTGCTTCTCTTTCAGCCAGATTTTAGACTTACTCAGTGTTTGAAGTCGCAACAGTAATTCATAAAAAAAATATTTACCAATTAGTAACTTTTTTCAGCTTTACTTCAGTATTACTTAACAGTTAACAGCAATTTTTGTGCTTGCACTGAACAATTTTATTTTTTTCAGTTCTGTAGTTTTGCAGTCAAGAAATAGCAGCCTATAGCTTAAAAAAGGCATCTTTAAATATTAAAATCAAAAAGAAAAGAATAATAAACAAACACATCCACACACACACAAAAAAAAAAAAAAGCCTGTAGGGCAAAAATCAGTAGAAGCCCAAAGGATTGGTTCTCCTGCACTCAGATAAAAAGCTGCTGTACCTTTTATATTACATAGACCCAACTACCTTCAACCATAAGTCCAGTAATTCAATCCAGCAATTCAGTGTAAAAATGATGATTAGTTTAACAGTGATTTTTTTCTTATGCACCAGTAGTAATTTATAACGTGAAATCTGAGCTTAGTCAAGCCATTTTATTCAGCTGAACCTATCAACTTGCAAAACATCAGTTTAGAATTAATTCTTCAAACCCATTACCATTTCAATCATACAAGAGTGAAATGAAACAACCAGAAACTAGAGTTATTATTTTCCTTATGATGCTCAAAGAGCCTGCAAGATGAAAAGCATACAAATTGGAACTGGACACATAGGAACTAAGTGGCTATTCTGTCACACAGCATTTGACAAATGCATCCTCAAGGTTCTTTGATTAAAACATGAAACAGGCAAAATATTAAGGTACGTGTAAGACACAGTTCATGAAATATTTATGTTACAGCTCAATTGTTAAACACATATCTTACACATGATTTAAAAATAAAGCCTGAAACTTTTGCTAATCATGTGGAAATCAATGGGTAGTTCAAACAAAGACCAAATGAGTCTGTAACTATGGAATTACTGCAGTTATCTTTTCCTTAACTTTTTTTTTTTTTAATTCTTATTATTACTTTAAATATTTTAAAACAAACTAGTTAATAAAGACAACAGAAATACTAAAATAGCTATTGGACACTCAACACTAGAAATCTACCTAAAATGAACTGTAAAACGGAGTAAAATGTAGTAAAAACTGTAAAATGGAGTTTCCAGACCAGCAAACATCTAATTACTGACGAGAAAAAGAGTTGATCAAATCCTACCTGGAGAAATTGCTTGGTTTTCACGTGACCCACATCTCCAGCCTCTATCTGTGCTCTTGACAGTTTCTCTTCAGTTTCAGTTAGCCACTCATTAAAACTTTTCATTTCACAGTGAAAAAGCCGCCACTTTTCCATGGATTTGTCAAAGCGTCTGCAAGCATAAAAGATGAAATAATGTATCAATAATTATTGACTGTACGAAAAAAGAAAAAATGTTAGATGTCTCAGACTGTATTTCCTGTATTTCCTAATTTCCTGTTGATGGCACCATACATTAACATTCCTAACAGTTATATCAAATGGAAACATGGTAGTAGTTCTGTCTAGTGAAAGTATCATTAAGCACACGCGCTAAAAACCAGTCTCTTATCCATTTTTAAACTCCTTTTGATGTTTCAGACAAATTCTGTGGTCATATCATGTTTTCAGAATCCTAGGCATACAGTACAATTCTGCTCCAATTTTACTGCCTCCCCAGAGGATACAAATGTCCATCTATACTTACTGAAAAGAAAATGGAACTTCCTTCAAAGGAATTTTCACTTCTGGAATGAAAAGGAAGTATTCTTGCCTTACTTTTATTAACCCCTTATGTATATGCTTTTCTTCAATTTGAGTATTTGGTAAAGATACCAAAATGCAAAATATGCAAAAATAGAAATGACTGAAATACAAGAATGGTTGAAACAAAAGATATTTAAATTAGGCTTTCATACAGTAAGTAAAGATGAAAACATTGTTACTATCATCTCCACAGTATAAATTCACTACACATAAGACCACGTAAGTACCTATAGTGCTTTGGCATATCTAATGTATTTTTTGATCAGTCTGTTTGCTCAAGGCCCTGAGAAGTACTGAAGTACATAATCTGTTTATTTTGCAGATGGGCCATGTCATAAGGAATGCAGTTACTTTAGGTTTTGGATTGCTGTTGAAGAGATCACTAATAAGAGATTAGCTAGAATGCTTTGTTAGCAGATTATCATGAAACACCTTACTGTTCTTTAGTTTAATAACCCTCTTTTGTAGGATTACAATAGGTTTTAGAGTGTACTTAAAGGATAACAACAAAGATGATCAATTAACTTTAGACAAACTATATGACTGTTAGAATGTGAATGACTATTTCACCAAATAAACCAGGTTGCTAACAGAAATACAAACCAGGAAGATTTTTTTTTCACTCATGGCAACCCTTTTTGATAAAGATACAAAACAGAATTGCACTAGCAAACAATGAAACAACATTATACTTTTGTACATTGACTATGAGATAGAGAACACATAAGACAGAGAGAGACAATACTATATATATATTATATATGTAAAAATATATATATTATATATTAAAAATATATTTTTTCCCCTACAAAAGTGTTTGATTACATTAGGCAGTTTAGATAAACATACTCTACCAATTTGTTCATAAAATGGGCAGGACTTGAATTTTTTTTTAAAATTAAAGCATTTAAAAACATGTTTTAAAATAAGAGTAGAGCAGAGTTCTTGTAATTTAAATTTTGCATAGAAGAGCAGCAAACTAACCTGTATCCATCTGTGAATCAACTCATTGCATATCTCAAGCACAATCTGATTCATGGGCCCTAAGGTTAATAGCTGCTAAACACTAGAACCTATATTTAATTTAAAATAGTTGCTCCTTAGTCCTGTGCAGTCTAAATATACCAAACACTTCAAAGCACTCATCTAAATGACAACGTGATCAGTAAACTTGAATGAAAACAGATACAAACTACCAGAATAGTTCAAGAAATCTTCGTTCTCTCAAATTTAATATGGCTGCCTGTGAGATGAAGCCACATCAAAGATGTCAGAACTCAAACCTGAAAACTTCTAATGCACTCAATGCCTTTAAAAGTTGTGATGGATAGATAAAGATGCAGCCTGGGACAAACAAAAAATCCTTCATAAATTTCAGAATACATGATCTTGCTAGTTAAAAGAAATAAATACATAGGGAAAAAAAAAATCAAGTATAAAAACTGGTTTATTGAACTGGTTGTCTACTAAGCTTTAGGGGCTAATTGTCTTTCAACAAAAGTTGAAATCTCTGTTTCCCATAAAAGCAAGCTGTATTAAGTTTTCGGTATTGTGAGGTTGTTATTTCAATAGCATTCGCACATTCGCTCATTTTATTTTGGGACCCAGACCCAAATAACAAAGAAATTGTCAGAAAAGGCCAAATAAAAATAACTAAATGAAATAAGTGTGCAAAACCTATATCTATTTAAGAATAAAAAATAGATACAAATACATAATAATTTATGCACAGTAGTAGTTGGTAGAAAATTGCTGTTGAGCCATCAGGTTAAGCACTACTAAACATTTTTCAAGAACAATCAGAGTGGATGTACTCAAAATATTTTTTTCTTTGAACACAGAGAAGAGTTTCATTTGAAAACACATCCTGCAAAAAAAAAGCTGTAATCACCACAGCTTTCTAATGTATTTTCTTCCTTTCATATAGTATTGCCCTCTTCAGATGGCTAGGTATTTGCCTCCACCTTTGCCCTATCAATTGTGTCCTTTGCATTTTTTCTCTCTTCATAAAGGTATGCCAAGTGAAGATGTGACAGTTTTCGAACCTCTGGCTTCAATGTTGTCTAGTTTTCATTGCTCTTTTGAAACTTGGCCATAATCACAGTAAAAATTCTTTAAAATATTTGAGTTGCAGTGAAGAGGTACATTAAGATTCCAAGTAACGTTTATGACTGCCCTACTTTGCTACAGATGAACACAGGAGCAGTTCAAGAACTGCCACACATGATGAATTTCTTCGTCAGTGTAAGCAAAACAAACTGCTGATCCAGTTAAGAACTGTAGTTACTCACTTAATTCATTTATTAAAATGACTGTGATGATTTTTCAATTACCACACTATTTTGCAGAAGCAGACTAGACACAACTGAAACGCCCATTTTTACCAGTGACCTCTGTCTAAATTAAATGGAAGTGTCTTATTTTACATTTAAGAAAATCACCCAGAAAATAAAACCTAAAATCCATTTATTTTTTTTTTTGGTCCAGTATGGTTTCTCATTTCAAACACTACATTAAAACAGAACTCTTCCTATTCCTTGGAAAATGAAATTACTCTTCTCAGCATGAGGAAGTTTATCAGCAGCTTAAATGCAAAAATTCAGTGAGAATTGATGTTAGTTATCACTAAATTTGCATTCCAGCTCTTGCAAATTGAATCTTGCCACTCTCCATCCCTCCTCCATTTGCTTTGGCTTATAAGAGTTGCAAAGAGAGAGAAGAGAAAAGCTGTAGTGAGAGGATATGTACAGAATTATAAAAAAAAAAAATAAACATTTACAAGTTGAAATATTAGTGCTTGTCATTAGGTCTTAAAAAACAAGAAGCCAAATACTGTTACCTTCAGTATAAGTACAGAGTAGTATTATACATCAAGTAAAAAAAAAAAACATTATGGATAGGTAAATTCACCCAAACAAACAAATTAGTGTTCCTTTGCTGATTAGGCGTATCCAAAAACTCAGTCACACTGACAAGAGAAACGTCAACGTTGCTGTAGTGACAGAAGCAGCTTCATCTTAAATACTGTTTTGGGGGCCATCTCTGGTATTTCTAAGTGAGGATTCCCCACTTAACCTGTGTAATACAGTATTTTATATACACCACTACTTTATAGATTTTTAACATTTAAAATATTTATTTTTATTTTATATGTTTTACCATTTGCAATCCTGTTAGCATACTATAAGTTCAAAACCCACAAAAACAGCTAACTACAAACACTGAGCTGCTAAGATGTTACAGTCTTGGCACAGCAGAATGCAGATAGTAAAAATTCATAAGCGAGTTCATAAAAAGCAAAATCCTCTGAGGAGTATGAAAATTCATGAAGAGTATGTCTACCTCAGGAGTCCCCAACCACACCATTTGGAGGGAAGGAAAGACTTGCAATTATACCCTCATCTAGGGAGCCAGTCTTGTTTACCATCAGAAACAAATCATTGATCTAAAATAAATAAGTAAGTGATATTCACTCATCACTCACCTTCTTCATCTGCTGAATGGGAGTGGCTTGTAGATGACTGTCCAATATCTGGGCAGTATTTCCTTTTCTATTAGTCACACTATTCTGTTTCTCTTAGCATATGCTTGGTAAGAAGGTACAAGTGGGCAACCTGAAGCCAAGCATTAAGTTCTATATAGATTCATTATAAATTACAGTGAATGACTTGCATATACTGCAAAAGGATTAAGCAGGGTACATAAGCTCTGACACTAATTAAGCCTCATTTCTCTAATTTGAGTACATTAAAATTAACATGTGAAAAACAGTGGGCACACCTTGTCTACATACATTGACATCTCAGAAGGGAACACGGTAAGCGTCATCTTCAGGGAGCAATTTCACTTTACAATAATCTGCAGCCCAATTTGCATTAAGTCACAAAAATACTGGCACTCTTATTCCTTCAAAAATTATCACTCTACAGAATCTTTGGATTTCACTTGCAGCTGATGGGTAAAGCTGCTCAAAAACCAACATCAAATTAGCTATAAGCAAAAACTGAAATTCCTTGCTAGAATTGCACATGACATTGCACAAAAAGTTTTCCAGATGTTTATTCAGATTTACTTTCAGAGGAATTTTATACAATATGATTATGCTTGAACTTCCTAGTCTCAAGGCTGCCATTTTCAGGAAGCTACAGAAATGGTGGAAGAAAAGACTATTGTATAAAAGAAAATCACAAACATTAGACAGACTGCAAAAGGTTTTTGATTTGTTGCCTTAAAGAAAATAATTTTCACTTTGTTTCCTTGTTACAGTTCATTCCTTAAAATTTTGAAATAATTCCTTCATGATCTTTGAAATCAATGTCCAAGACTTATTCCACTTTAGTGAACCTTCACAAAACCACGTAGAAGAGAACACTACCAGTTAAAACCTTCCTAAGTAACGTGACTTACATCATGGAAATTATTATTGTTAGAGATATGCAGTCTTCATCATCATACTGTAAAAACATTCTGTGAATTTTGTTTCTATAGTGTTGCTAAACAATGTACTGAAGGATTATGCTAATGTTAACCTACAAATTATGCAAATTTGTCAACTTGATTCAGCACAATTAGTACCTTGTGCTAATACATGGAACTTCAAAGTACTATAAATAATTATCTATCAGTATGTGAAAGCATTAACTTTAATACTTAGGGCCATTCTTAGAGATAATAATGCACAAAAAACTGTTTTTATCCAGTGACTTCTACAATAAAATCCCTTAAAGGACAAGCTAACCTATTTTCAGAGGATTTAATGTTTTCATTCTAATTCACAGAATTTGTGTCTTCTGAGTGTTAGATTTAGATCTTCACTGAGTTTGGACTATACATTTTAGCGATCACTTTTTAGACACCAATACATCTAGATCTTGCTTCCAGCTATTGCTGTATGTTACAGAACCATTCTGGGACAAGTCTCAGCTGTACAGATTCTCTTCACACCTCGATACCATGACTTTCACCCACAAAACAGCAAATGATCAGAAATAAAAAAATAAAGAGCAACCAAAATAACCATTAGAACAATGTTGCCCATTACTACTAAATACTATTTATCTCATCTGCCCTGAAAGCAGCATCACATATAAAATATAAACAGTATAATTTGCAAGTCAGTTTAAACATATTTCCATGCTGACTTGCATTGAATTTTTTTCCTCTAAAGTCTGTAAGTCAATTTCCTATTACATAGACTTTGACATCATAGCATTCAGTGTCACTCACTGTACCAAAGACAAAGACGATTTAACTGGCTATGGAAAAGCAAGATCGTGCCTGTCATTGCTGGTTTTTAGTCATGCAAATTCATTTTTATAAAGTCAGAGATACCAAGAAACTTTAAAAAAATGTAATTATTATACCAAAACTCCGCTGGGTTTCAACAGATGACATGTTTATACATTCATTAACCATACATTGCTCTTCAACACTAAGTGAAGTTATTTATGATGCATATGAATTTGAATATCAAGATTCTAACTTTTTATTTTCAAGAGGATTTTCCACCATCAGAGCAGAGTTGAGATCTTGTGATTTAGTAAATTTTGCTTAGGCACCTGGATTTAAAGCAGGTAACAACTTTTCTCCAGAGAAAATAAAAAGTACTTGACTAATCCGGAGCACTGGAACAGGCTGCCCAGGGGGGTTGTGGAGTCTCGTTCTCTGGAGATATTCAAGTCTCACCTGGCCGCCTACCTGTGCGACCTGATTTAGGAACCTGCTTTGGCAGGGGGGTTGGTCTCGATGATCTCTAGATGTCCCTTCCAACCCCTACAATTCTGTGATTCTGTGTAATCATAATCCAGGGAAAGCATCAGCATATTGCAAGGCCTTACATAAAATATATTAATGCAATTGGTAATAAACCCACAAACGTAATAGTTTGCCAAAGTGAAACTATACTAAATTGCCATGATAAGAAATCATACACATTAAATAAAGCATGAAAAGAACAGTGGCTCAATTTCATAGAAATCTAAATTAGTATATGTGGCTGCACATACATATACACACTAAGTGTAAAGGGCATTCAGGCATCTCATTCTCACAGTGGGTAACAGTGGACACAGTACTCTTAACGAAGACATACCAGTACATCATTACAGTTCTAACAATTGGTAGATCACAAACATGGTGTCTGCTCTCCTGCACTCCCACTCCTCTCTTTCCAGTTTGGGGGCTGGATGTGTTGACTGTAACTTATACATTTAGAGGAAACTCATAATAATTGCATGTGTTATAAATTTTAAGACTAAATGAATGAAAACAAATGATGGTTTCTACAGCCTGGAGTTACACTCAAAATGACTGGAAACTGACAAGTCATGCCCTGCTTGGGGAAGGCAGCTCTAACAGATTCCCCCAAATTACCCATATCATAATTCATAAATAAGAAATTCATCTCAGTGAATTTGTGACCCAGAGCATAAGTACGTGTACTACTGAGGGCATATATTACAGGATGTCTCCCAAGTACTTGCCTGTAATTACTATAAAGTACTTAAATCCTGTAATTTCCCATGACATAACTATAAATTCTCAGTTCAATCTGTTATAAAGTGTGATGTATCCCCCAAAACTGCATTGTTCAATTCTCTGTATTCACCGCCTATCTCAAAGCCCCTCTGCACTGTGGCTTCAAACCAGGAGGAGAAGCAGAAAACTGATGATACTAGTTTATGCTGTTGACACCCTGAGCCTGAAAGATGTTACAGGCATACACGTTTTATCCCATTAAAGATGTGGCAGATCCATTCAAAAATACAAGCATTGGCACAAGAAAATCAGGATCACTAAAATCGTAGCACTAGTAGAGAATTAACATTATCTTCTAAAAACACTGGTGCTTGTATTTGGGTTAAGTTTTACCTTTCAAGAGTTTTTCAGTCAGTTAGAAGTCATGTACTTTTCTTGAAAGTTAATAATAAAATGTTACTTAAAAGACCTTTTCCCTTCAACTTGGAGAATTCATTGAAGACGAGAATCTTAAATCCAAGTAACTATTGCTAGGCTTTATTGCAAAAGAAATAAATAGTAAACAATAAAATTTTCTGAAACTAAAAGGTTGATCTTAAATATCTGTGATATTTTAAATATCTTAAATATTTGTGATACCAATTACTACAATAGAAAAACAAACAAAAATCTTACTATACATCATGTTTTTAGAGTGTGACATTTGAATACTTGCTTTTTAGTAAATAATCATTTACTGCCGTTAAATAAAGTATTTGTAATATTCAGAATAAACAGGAAAAAGTAGGAAAATAGATGAATCTAAGATGAAAGGTTCCCAAAACAGTCAAGTATTGCCATGCAAAAGATTGAAATTTTAAATGGGAGTGATTAACAGAGATTTTATGTATCAGTTTATACACAACTATATATTCTCTATAAAAATATATATGCTGAATGCATCTTTTGCCTCCATCTATTGCTCTTATCGCATAAACGTTGAGTTAAATAATGCATGTTAGTCTTGCAAAAAAAAGAAAGACCTTAGATATTCTTAATTATAACTTCTCAAGCTAGATGTTCTTATATCATGAATCATTTTGGTTTGTAAGTATGATTATGCACATCAGGCAATATGGAGAATTTGAACAATGTATACCTTCCTAGGAAGAAGTTTTTCACTCAGAGGGTAGTGACACAACTAGAACTGCTTTCCCAAGGAGCTTATGAATGCCCCATCCCTGGAGGCATTCAAGGCCAGGCTGGACATGGATCTGGGCAGCCTGGTCATTGGTGACCCTGCACACAGCAGGCCATTCTATGATTCTATGATATTCCTAAAAGAGTAAATACCAAGATGTTACTATCTACATTCCAGAGGTGAAGCGGAGAGTAGACTGCTCAGCAACTTGATAACTATGTGAAAAATAGAATGATTTCTTTCACTCTCTGAGTGAAACTATGAAGTCTTGAGCAAAGTGCCTACATGTTTTCACAAGCCCAATAAGCATTTCCCTTGTCATTGACTTCCAAATCAACACAATATATTCCTAGACAAGTAAGACCTTTTAATGACAAAAACATTGTATTCTTTGGAAATCAGGAAATACATTTGCTGCTGATAATTATATTTTCTCTTTATATTTATTGACTTTATATTCATTCCTCTTTACTTTGTTGATTTGGAGCTAATATAAACCAATGTATTTTCTGTATCTCTTATGCAATAGTGTAACTCAAATTAACAAATAAGTAAGTGGATTTCATTTTTATGCTTGCGAGTGATTCAAAAGCAGAACTCTTTCCCTTCAGTTTTTAAAGACTGACTGCATACATCTCTTTGGAAGATGCAGTCTTGATGGATGTGGTATAGGCAATGCAGTAAACACTCTGAAATGTATTTCCAGCCATACCAATTCTGGTGGCACAGTGCTGCTTTTAAACGTAATTATTGTTGCGATCTTCTCAGTGGAGAATGATTAGGTTGCCACACCGGCAGCCTAAGTAGCACGGATCTCCAGGCATCCCAGATAAATGGTTACAGTGGACTAAATTTACTGCAATCTCTACAGTGTCCAGATGGATCAAATCTATTATAAATGGAGAACAAATGTTGCACAGGTATCTCAACCTTAGGTTTCAGATCTGAAAAGTCACAAAGAGCCAAACAGAGAGGTAAAAAGCATAGTTACCTGTATTAGTTTAGTTAACTTAAGAGTTATAAGATTGCAATCTATCAATTTGTAATTTATTGTACTTATTAAATTATGATTTAGCCAATTAATTCGCTCCACCTTTTCCACTCTTTCATTTCCATTTGTCTCTTGGAGAGAAGGAGAACTGTCTGAATGTTGGAAGGCAGGACATGAAGTAGAACATGAGGTCAGGGGGCACAAACAGAATTTTTCTTTGGAAACAGGATAGTCTGCACAATCAAGAGTTTACAATATACATAATTGGAAAAGAATACTTAAAAAAAAAGGCATAAAACATCAAGCTTGATATTGAACGGTTCAGAAACAGGACTTATGGTATCTAGTATTATATATATGCATATAGAAACATTTATATATGTTTATGTATACTATCTAATCATATAAAAACATGCATATGACTACACATGCAGACATAGTGGTATATAATACACTACTTACATCACGTTCCTAATCATCCATTCACCCAATTGCAAAGATTTGTAGCAAGGAAGGATGACTGATGAATCACAGAATTGTAGGGGCTGGAAGGGACCTCCAGAGATCATCGAGTCCAACCCCCCCATCAAAGCAGGAATAACCCTGAAATATCTTTGATCAGGAAAACAAGTAGCCAAGAATTTTCCAGATCATGAAGTTGTAAAAAACTATTAACTCAGAAACTGCACAAAATGAGGATTACCTCCATTGCAAATGAGGTTCAACTGAGCAAATGGACTCCAGTGGAGGTCAGAAAGTCCTAGTCAGTTTAGTCTTCCTTTATAGTCAGTATAGAGATCAGATAACAAAAGTTTCTACATTTATATAAAGACAGTATAGACGCAGTGCTTGCTAAATACAGGTAAACTGACATTGCAGGGTCATGGATATTTGATGATTCCCTTGATAGCACAGATACTCAACCTTAGCAATATCCAAAGCAAACATTCATATTTCTTCTTGCTCTATGAACCTGGCACAGAAAGGACAAAGTGAATTCTTCTGCTCATAAGGAGTTCAAATTCATACAAAAACATTGTGAACTTAAACACATTCAGTGGGTACAAAAGGAATTTTATAAGTATTGACAAGTAATTCCTGTTTCCTCTTTGAATGTTTGCCCATGTGCACACAGTCACTTGGTGTACTACTTAAAGCAGGACTGCTCTCAAAACTCTCATCTCCACAATGCTTTGGAGGACATAGTTTTTAGCCTCCAGTTTAGGATCTATCTGACAAAATGATCCAGATCTTCTAGCATCCTAAGCACTCCTGATTGCTAAGAAGTGACTCTGATATTTGGTACACTAATGTCAGAAATTAGCTGCCTTTCAGTGCAGAAAAGGGAAATCCAGTCACAATACTTTCTTATACAATTTGTAATGTGCTACTTTTGAAAGTTAAAGAGAAATTATGAAACAATCTGAACATCCAACATTCTGATGTCAAACCTGAAGACCAAAGACCATTTGCCCATAGGCAACTTGACTAAATACCGTCAGGCAAGGAAGGAAATACCTGCATCTAATTGGTTACTAAAGATGAACAGGCAGCGTGAAGGCTTAACTTGTTACCACTGAAAAGAAATAACAATGTATAGTGTAGATGTTTTTTTATGAACTTAGATCACATTTGGATTGTTTGAAGTCATGCCAAGGTGCAAACCAGGGAGAAGTTAGCAGCGCAAGTATGCATTTGCTGTACCACTTGATCTAACTCAACCAGGCAACTTTAGAATGACTGGATGGAATAACTTCCAGAAAAGCTGTCAGATCTGGAGGCAGCTCCCAGAAGCATAAACTCTGTCAATAGGTAAATTCAAGAGAGGTTTAGTAAATAATCCCATTCACACAGTGCTTTCCCTTTGTTATCATTGATCTCAAGCAGCAACAAAGCTGTGAAGCTAGCACAAATTCTGCAACTTATACTTAAAAGTTGTTAAGGTGAAGCTATGGCCACTTCTGTACCATGGGAAATAGATGCAAAGATTTTTTTGCCTTCATGATTTTTTTCTAGGCAGAAAAGAGTCCAACAGTACAGTGGTGATGTGATATAAAACTGTTAAAGGAGAGGCAAAACCTTTTACCTGTTTTATGAACAAAAAAATCTGCCAGCATCACATTAGGAAATTTCACATCCTTTCTTTAACCACCAAGGGAAAAATAAAAATAAAAATCAGAGTACTACTGAAATAAGACTGTAAGGCTATGCAGATTAAGACTGTAATAGGTAAGTTTAATACCATTTCTGGCTCTAGCTATGCCTTACCTGAAGCCAAATTTTGCATTTTTATTTTTTAGAATACAGAAGCTAAACAGAGATCCAGTCTTCTGGGAACAGAGCAACACAGAAAGAATCAATAGAAGTTGAACAGACATAGTCCATTTATCAGAGAAAAGAAGCTCAAATATTACAAGACTTTTATCTCATATGTAATCCATATGTCAGTCCTATAGGACTCTGAGAGTTTCTGGGAACATGGAGCTTAAAAAAAAAAAGGCTCTATTTTAAACTGACTGGTTCAATTTAGAAGCAATTACTCATACACAGTAAGGGAAGTAATTAGTAGAATATCTGTGTACTTGGATTAGCAGTGTTTACATTAGTTCTAACAACATATTATAAGCTTGTTTGCTGGTTCATTAAAATTTTGCATTGAGATATTAGAGCACTATTTTGTAATATAATTAATATATTCCATTTTCATCTGATTTGAATACAATAACCTTTACTTTCCTATACAACAACATGTAATTGCAATCCGAAAGGACTACAGCTATATTCCATGCATAAGAAGTTATGCAGAAGAGGAAAAGATAGATTTCTAAGTAGTTATGATTAATTTCCTGTTATTAAGTGTCTCAGCCAACAATACCGTTGGTTAATAATTGTTAATTGAACTGTCAGACACAGTAAAACAGACTTGATAAAAATGTCCATACTTTGCCGTTGCTACTGTGGCCTGTTTAAAAATGCTTACTTCATTTCTCAGTAAACAAGTAAGAGTGCTGCATGATGCTATGCAGAATGTCTGCAGCGCGTATTTCTCCAAGCAAAGTTTTCATAACTCACTCTGAAGCTTTAGAGAGACCTACTTTGGTTTGAAAATTCACAGCTATGAATCCTTTAAGTCTTACATAGCAGAAAGCTATGGAAATTTTATTACTAGGAGCCAGGCAGCATGATGGAGTTGCCTGTTTTTTAAACATGTAGATGAGGCTGTGTTAGCACCTACTGGCTTTGGTTGTGTGTCTTCAGCATTAAGAGTATTAGGGTTTTTAATGCCTCTCTTAGGCAAATGAACCATTAACTACTATGAGAGATGAAGACCAGGAACATTTCTGGAATGAAGCACAACTCTGTCTTAAAAAAAAAATAACAATAATAAAATATAATTTGGCCTATTTCTTTCTGCTGATATAGTACCTGGAGACTACAGCTATATTGTGTCATAAAACACTTTTTAGGAAAAATGTCTAGGATCCAAGACATGAACACAGAATTGAGTCTAATGTAGACCTTGTAATTTACCCACAAAATTAAGGAGATTGGAATAAGGAAATAACTCTTCCATGAAAGCCTTCCCTTTTCCTCAGGACACCATAATTAGATAGCTTGGACTGCAGCAGTGTTCATTATTTCATTAAATTTACAGAAAAGAACATTTAAGCAGGAAGGAATATTGAGGAAGACTGTGAACAACATATAAAGAAAGATGTTATGCTTCTGCATGAAAAATACAGATTTATCTATTTTAATACTAATCCTCTTTGTGAGAAGGAAATGATTATTAGCATTTAGCACAACAAACAACTCAGCTTTCACAGGAAAAAAAGAGATGCTCTTAAGAGCAACAATTAAAACGAGTGAATTTACAAGAGATGCAACAGAGGCTATAAGTCTCCAGCCCTTATTAATTCTGTTTCCTACCCTGAAGCAGGCATCTCAGAGACTTCCAGCCTAGCAACACAGGCTTCCTCCAGCTCTTCTGATCCACTTGCCAGATACACGAGTCAAAGGAAAATGGCAGCCCAGGTAGCCATCAGAAATATAGGCCAGCATCTCCCCAGAAGACAACCCGGCATCTCAGCCCCAGCAACGGTACACTGCCTATCACAACTGACAGCAAGAGAATTGTTTCTAATGCTGCTCAAGGTTTACAGGAGTAGAAAACTGTGCTGAAATAGGTTTTCACAAAAAGACAGTGAGAATCCACTTGCTTTATTTGTAGTGCAAAAGTAAGTCATGAAAATCCTTTCTCATCTCATGAAAACTCTTTCTCACCAGAGTACCCAGCTAACTGCCTTGGAAGCTCGGGCAGTAAGTTCTCCACAGCTACCTCATTTCCCTTCCTCCTGTAACTAGGAAACACAAAGCTAGAGTCCCCAGTGGATAGAGGAGTGACAGCAAAATAGCTCTCTAAGCTACAGCAACTTCCCATCAGGAGGGAGGAGGGATGCACAGTTCAGTTTACAAGATGACAGTCAAATAGATTTTTCCTGAAAATGAAATCCTTAATTAAAAATAATAATAATAATAAATAAAAAAATTGGCTCATGCCAATTCCTGGGGATCAATTCCTGGGGAACATTCTGCTATGTCTATAACCTCTCTCAAATTGCAATTGGAAAAAATACACTAAGGTTTTTATACTGGAAAGAACAGCTCTTTTTGATGAAGCTGTGGTAAGCTATATTTTTAGTTCTGTGGCCTTGATTATTTCTGGTTCAGTCCCAGGTAAATCCAGTGATTGTCATAGCCATAGTCTTGCTTCAGCTAACAACCTGACTGATATTGATGGGACTTCTGCAGCAAAGCATCTGTACAGAATAGACTGAAATTGTTATGAAAGTGGTGCATAAGTGCAGAAGAAATAGCTGACTATGCACAACATGGTTGCATAAACACAGACAAAACTATTGCAGTCACCCCGCTATCTGCCTTATATTTGCTTAATCTTTTTTATTGTGCCATTAATAATACAAGGACAAATAAATAAATGAAATTTTTAAAAAGCAGTGTTTAAAATTCCAAAGTTCTGGCTCATATATATCTGCTTGGAGATGTAGAGCAGGTTATTCAGCTTGTATGAAATCAAGCAGGAAGAACAGGTGCTGCTCATTTCTAGACACACACATATAAAAGAGAGAAGAAAGATAAAAGGTAGAAAAAATCCTACTGCCTTTCTGTGCTGCTTGAAATAGGCACAATAAAACAAGATGTAGACTAATAAAATGATCTTTCTTATTTTTGGACATCACCCCCAGGGAAAAGTTTTGACACAGCAGCAAAGTCTACTTACCTATGCTTTTCTTCCCTTACATGACAAACAACTCAAGGCTTCACTTCAGGGGGTTTAACTAGATGGAATTACATCCTTGTACTACATGGTTTTGTAATTAATTTATTCTACTTACTATAAATATGTCTCAGTAGAAAACTGGTAGGCAGAAGCTGCATATTACTAGAAATCATACACAACACACCATTTATATCACTTCCAATACTGAAGGAACATTCAAATGAGAATCCCTAAAATCATATTTAATCCTAATTGTTACATTCTTCATTTTCACAAGTAAAATCTCCAAAGCAACTTATATGTAAATTCAAACAAACTTTAGGTATCTTTTTTTTTTTTTTTAATAGCAATTTAATACAGCAGCTGTACGCATAGAATAGTTTAGCTATGCATGTATAATACGCATCTGTACATTTTAATATGCATGCATATACATATGAGTGTATATACACATATATAAAAGCTATACATCAATTGTTCAGTCTTTACTTGGTATTTACAGAAGATTTCAGTGCCTAATTTACAATTCAAAACATACTTCAAGTACAAAAATGCTGACTAGAGAAAATGCTTAAATTCAAGGATTATCACATCACAATAGTGAAGATTTCTTAGGCCTTTTACTACAAAGTGTCAAAACCAGCGATGCAGTAAAAGCACAGGATGGAAACGCAGGCTTCCCATTCAGAATCTATATATCGTGCTGGATTAGTAAACCAGCCTTTCTGACTCAAACTGTACTAACATAAAACCAAACTGTGAGAGATCTGTGCAGATGGAGTGCAAAATTAAATCTGTTTACCACTGTCAAGGCTGAGGTGCTGTGCCCAGCCCAGGGTGGACATATGTTGCACAGCCTTCCACCTTTGTTAGTCAAACAGAAATAGCCCATCTGCAGAGGCTTCTGTGTTTGTCAGCAGTCAGCTGTATCTGGGATTAAGTCACCACGTAACATATAAAGATGTGGGAAAGATGTATAAAATTAAACTGAACGTATAAAAGCTTACAGAATCCAGTTGTCCTGTAATGGTCTCCATAGCTTGAAAGCATCAGGCTATGGTCAGGCCTCTGCTGTATCCCTTCATTAGCCACCAAGCTTAATGAGAAGAAGAACCTACAGCATCTTATTTCAAACGCTCACCAAAGAAATGGTAGAACAGAACGTACAGGTGAGTGGGAAACACTGAAACAGCAGAGTGCTTTCTTTCTCCGCTGGTCTCAGCAATTCCTGTAGGTGCTGAGAGGCCTCACTGGGACCCCCCCCCCCCCCAGCACTGCCATAGGCCCAGGCATACGGACCTGAAGGTGGCTTGTCTCCTGGAAGGACCTCTTGTTTCTGCTCCTGTTGTTGTTGGCCTTTTTCTCATTATTTGTGATCAAAGCAGAATACAACAAAGCTATTGTGCTAGTGATTGCTGTTCCCTTGTTATAAAACAGGTAAGGAATGTGTAGTAACTTGTCAGCTGGCACTCTTCAGAAGCATGAAGTAAATAATCTGTTATCACTCAGAACTGGTGAGGAACCCTGACTAGATCCCATGATTTGCAAAGGTGATAAAAATGAAAAGACAGTGCATATTTTAAAACAAACAAACAAACAAACAAACAAACAAATGACTGCAGAAAACAAGATTACCTGACTGGCTGTCTTATGGAATGCAATACTATTGTTCCGTTTTATAAAAAGGAGAAACAATATTTTAGTAGAGGGAAGCCTTTTTTTTTTTTTTTTTTTCTACTTAATACACCAGACAATTTAAAAGTAAAATGCAAAATAATGATTGCAAAACTGTAAGTTTATACAATGTAACAACCTTAGATAATAGTAAATCCTGGAAAGCTATTAGGTATCTGATAGCTCTTTTTATTTTTCCAATGCAACATTCTCTTACTCTATTCACAGACAAAAACAAGTTAAAGATTGCAGAAACATCCACATCTCAGAGATAACAATGCGATAATCTCTACAAGCAATGTGTAATGTGTACCTCCTCAATCCCCAGCAGAACCACAGAAAAATCAGAGAGGCTCTTCAGCACTTCCCTAGTATCACTGTTTATCATCTCTGCTAGCACAAAGGGCAAAGAAACCTGCTGACTACACTGCTGATCTGGCTTAGCATGCTATACAATGCCCAAACGGTGGCTAGAATGTTCTATACTACTGTTAAACACGCCTAACCATTACTCTCAATGTCACATGTCATCTTTCTACGTAATTATGTCAATCTATTCCTTGCTTCAGCTCCTTTGATGAGGGATGAATATAGAATGAACACTAACCAGTTACTGAGATAACCCGTGTTCGTGAAGAAAAAGGATATGATAGTTGTGATTAGTTTCTATCCAGCTTCTACCACATAAAGCTTTGTCAGATAGCACTCTTCAGTGAATGGCATGGACATTATTTAATAAACTAATCATCTGTAACTTCAGCAGATTTCTACTACAGTACTAGAAGTTTGTAAATGAAGCAAAATAAAAAGTGTGAATGCAGATGGGAGTTGTCTTGGAAACTCAAGCTGAGTCACAAATCTCTTTCTATAAATTTTCTATAAATGCTTCCATGTATGATTGTACAGCATTGCACTACAAAACACCAGTTGAAATAAAACATTTGTTTCAAAATGATTCTTATCTCTTTCGAGAGTAATAATTCCTAATTCCTTTTCCTTATTGGTTTTATAGTAGTTGCAACTCCACTGAAAACTGTGAAGTTTATTTGGATTTACAGTGCAATAAGAAAGAGAAGAATTAGCATTAGAAGCACAGAAGGCATAAGATTGCAAAGCCCTTGTATTTTCTTGCCTTGGAACTAGAAAACTCTCAATGTAGTATGGAAAACTGCCCTCTTGTTTTCATAACAAAAAATACCCCACCAAAACCCACCATTTATTACTCAATTTTCCAGGTGCTGTTCACAAATCTAACTTCATTTTCAAGAGATGCAAAAAAAATCTCACAAACAGCTCAGTATATGCTATTGACACTACATACTTATGTTATTACAGTACGAGATTACGCTAGCACAGTAAGGCACTTTACACACATGCATTTGTTTTGAAAGTTTCCCAGCTTTGAAAAGGAAACACTTGAGAATCGCATCAAATTTCTTCTCTCATATTTATTGTTTGAAAATTCAGAAGCAAAAAAGAGAAAGAGGAAATATCACATACCACCCTTTACATGCCAATTACTTATTCTTCAAAAATATATACATTTTAAATTATTTTGAACGAAAAATTTGAGCACAATACAGAATCCAAATCTAGAAATGATATGTATAGAGGTTCATCACGCATCATTTGTGGATTTATGGTGTGGATAACAGGAACAGCACTCGCCACTAAGCCTGTGCTAATCTGGCTATGTTTCCATCTCAGGGCTCAAAGTCCCTTAACATTTTTCCATGCTAGCTCCTCTTATGTATGTCCCTCTTATGTCTGGCAGAACTTTCAATGCTCCTTAGCATTAGTAAGTAATCAAGGGATCTTGCTTGACCATTTAGCAATTTGTATTCTTGCTTTGCTCTTTAGCAACTTGCTAGGGAAAGAAATTACAGGATGGGTTGTCAGGCTTCCAGGAGAACTTCACTCACCACTATCAGGATTTTCCTCACCCCCAGTGCTGAGGGCTTTCTTTCTCAATCTCATGATATAAAAAGATTTTAGGAAGGAAAACCAGAGAAGAAATAACAGCAAACTTACTGTGTTCCTGAACTGGAAAATTCCCATTTCATATCCTGTACTGACACTTCGTAGTTTTGTTGTCTCAAAGGAAAGAGATTCTTTCCTACTTATGCATTTCCAAGAGAGAAAATTCAAATCTCTTAGCAAAGTCCTGCTTCAAGATAAGTCAGATATATCACAGGAGCTGAGTGGCCACTTGTGCCCTGAGGATGGAGAGAATTCCTACTTCACAGATTTCTTCAGCCCATAACCTATGGTCACATTTAGGATTCATTATGCTTGTAGGGTACTTCCGAGGCAGGAATCTTGGAAGCAAGGCCTTCCCTACTATAGAGCATAGGCAACATCAGCTCACAGGATACTCACAAAACTGACCAAACGACTGTGCATCAGGATTGGAAAGAAGGAGAACAAATACGGTTTAGCAGGCACTATCATTGTGCCAGAGGATTTAAAGATAGTAAAGAGAATAGCTGATCTGTTTAGTGCACTGCAGGGACCAAGACACTCTCAGAGTTATTAGAGGAATTTATTTCTAGTCTTGCAGGCTCCCTCAGTGTCTACTAAAAAGTATGAGTACAGAAATGCAGGGATATTTGCTCCTTTCTGTTACTGGCAAACTGCAGTGCTTGCCATTAATCACCCTGACGATACGGAAATGCAACACAGTGCTACTACATATTTCTGTGCCTTCTGTTTTTTCACTGATCTACCACATTGTCAGACACTGCAGTTGACAACACAGATAAACTGTACAGTTGCTTGTAGTGCAAGGGAAAGAAGAAAGATGCTTAAGAGAGTCATAATTAAAGTGTGCTTAAGCTTCGGGTATCTTTGTTGGATCTTTACATTTATTTTTTTTTTTTAACTTCCTTTTCTTGCTATTAGAATAATGGCTTCTAAAAATAATATTATGACAGCCAGTTTGCTTAGCAAAATCAGGAATACTTTGTTCTATGATATTTGGATGTAAATGTAGACCGCCAAGCCTCCCTCTTCTTTTTCTCCCATTTTTAATCTGAAATCTAACGTAAAATAGAAAATAAGATAGGAGAGCTTAAAAAAAGTCAGGAGAGAAAGACTCCAGCAGTCAGTGCCCCTGTTACATTCCCGTAGAACACAAAGTCCCGGGAACACAAGAGGGAAAAAAAAAAAAAAACCCTGCGTTTTCTCAGATCTACGCCTCACCGCACCTTCCCAGCCCATCGGGAAGATGAAGCCTCCGGGAGGAGGCGAGTGACGCGCCGCTTCGGCGACGCAGCGCTGAGCGCTCGGCCACTCTTATGGCGCCACCTTGCGGGGCCGCGAGGGAAAGGATCTCTCACGAGCCGGAGAAACGCGTCTTGAGTAGTCCTACAGTACCAGGACCAAATGCTTGGATTCCGAACATGCACCGCTTAGGAAGACTTAGCGGTACTCAAACCGCTAGAGAGCTAGAGAACTAGAACTCTAGAAGCTAGAGAACACAGTCTGGCATTGAAATACTTAAATATTTTTAAACTACCTTCATCCTTGATGACTTTTGAAGGACTTTTTGATGCTGGTAAGAAAACTCATCTTGTTTAGCAAATAGTTCTGTTTGGATTATTCTTACTAGCACAAAGAAAGAAATAGCCACTACTGTGTCTGAAGTGATCTAATAATTTATATAAAACTTCCATTAAACAATTGGTGTTTCAGTTAAAATTATTAATCGTTTAAAATCAATCATTTTTCCAACCTAAGACCCTAATGGGTTCCAATTTTTCTCTTTTTGTTTTTCATAGAGACACCTGCATTTTGGCATAAAATTATGAGATAAGGGATGAAACCTGTGTGACTAAATACCAATTACACAAATTCTAGAATTTATTAAAATAAGCTGCTTTTATTAAACTAAACTATTGAAAGTAAGGTCTTTTGTTTTGTTTTAATTCTTTAATAAGATAAATATAAGCATATCCTTCAACTTTGGGGATTACGTACTACAAATTGTTAATTTCATGGCTGTTAGAAGAATACCGAGAACCTTCTTCAGCTACAGCTTTAATTATCTTTTCCTTTTTAGGCAAAATGCTTCCAGAGAAAACTCTGCAAGTCTATCATGCAACTCTTGATAGTCAATTTTATTCTTTACTGCTTTCTCATTTTGTTTTGGCAAAACTTCTAAAACCGAGTGACTAGTTTTATACAACAACACACACACAGATAGGTGTATATATATTTATAACTCATATTTATAACTATGCACATTCTTACAGGTTAGGAAAGAAATTTATGTCTAAGAGAAGCAGTCCTACAGCCAGACATAACACCTTACAATAAGAGGTAATAAAAACAGTAGAAGGCATCCCTTTCTTGAATACTGATGAAGGAACATGAAATGTCTTAGAATAGTATCAGCTAGAGCTGCCAATACAGAGCTTGCATGCTTTAAGGAGTAAAATGATGAAGGGTAAGAAGCCTTAGAAGACTTTCTTAAAACGTGTAGTTACAACTGACATATTTTTAGTGTGTTGAGAAGTAGGGGTTTGATTTTCTCTAGCACTTTTGAAACACTTAAAAGTTCTGAGAAATTGAGCTTTGCTAAATAAAGCGGGCAGATACTTCAGGACAAAACAATAACCACTAATTATTAGTGTACTCTAGAGGTCCATATCAAGCAGGTTCCAGGCATTCATCTGGAATGAATCCCTGCAGTCCCCGAGTATGACTCCAGAGGCATAGTAATATCAGTAAGTCTTCATTTCTTTGCAGAATTTTCCACTGGATGCAGTATTTCCTATCATGTCAAAATAGTATTGAATATGTCATTGTTGTGGTTTTGTTTTTTTTTGTTCCCTCCCCCAAGTATGACAGGTGAAGGAAATAAATAGCTAGGCAATTTGGTATCTTTGACAAAGTATTTAAAGAGTCTGCCTACCATTGTGAGACAGTTTGTAATGTGAATGAACAGATGAGTTTATATATAACCTTGGAAAAAGCAAAGCAACCATGTTTCACAGGAAGTAAATATTAGGAATGGCTTTGAGTTAGCTATTTTTTATTTTTATTTTTATTTTTTAGTTTCAATATTTGTTCCTAAAATATGCAAAGAGCCATCTTACCTTGATTACTTATAAACATCTCAAAGTAAAATATGATGAACAGCAAAACTTAGAAACTCTGCAGATTACTTAACAGTATTTGCTGCCAACTGTCATTTCCATACCAGGAGAGGAAGAAGCAAATGACTGACTAGAACAATAAGATTGTAATCTTACTGAAGTATTAATACCCCAAACCTGAACTACTCAGTGTTAGAAAGCCATTACTGACTACTGTGCATCCCAACCCCCCACATGATCCAATTCTTAAGCAATCATTCCTATTGTTTGTTTTTTGGTGTTTTTTTTTTTTTTAATTTTTTTTTTTTTTTTTTTTTTTTTCCCCTCCCCCTCCAAGCAGCAGCAGCCAGGCTTCCCAGGGGTGCATGGTAGAAGAATAAGAGACAACAGAAAAAGCAGAATGAGACGTTCAGAAAAGACATAAGGAAAAAAGATTTACCATAAGGATAGTCAAAATGTGAAACAGGTTCCCAAGAGGTTATGCAGTCTAAGACCTGCCTGGCCAAAGCCCTGAGCAACCTTTTAGACCACACTGACCCTGCTATGCCCAGAATGTTAAACTGAATGACCTTCTAAGGCCCTTTCCAAACTGAATTAGTCTGTGATTCCATGACATTAAGGGAATTAAAATCTCCTAGATGTCACCACAGCTAAATCTTACATAACATTTTAATGAGTACCTCAGAAAAGATGACAACTAAGGAGCATGGACTAATCATAGAGTTCCCAGAAGTGATTCTAGTGACTTTCATTATGACTAACAGGCTAAGCATTTTATTTGCTTTTATATAAACATATACACCTTTAATTAGCATGTTTTCTATTTTTAACCTCAGGAAATGAGACTTAAGTGATCATGCTGTCCATCACCTGTTTCCAACAATAAGTTTCCCAGTTTCTTCAGCCAATTTTAACGAAATCTGACAGGAAGGTGTCAGCAAAGGTAACTGTGCTCTTTCAGGTTTTTGGAAAATGCATGCTTGAGAGAAGAATGAACTCTCCTTCTCCAGAAAAAACAAGCAGAGAGTCACCATTGTCCATTTTGTTTATCATCTGTATTCCAGCCAGTCAGTTAATATACACATTAACCCAAAATACAGGTATGTTTTTCTTACTATGAGAAATGTGAATTTGTTATTGTTTTCAAATCTTGGCACCCCCTTCTTGTTAATTATGCAGCTGTCATGCAATACTTGAAAACAAAAGATCATCTGCTCAGAGCTATACAATCTTATACTATCACCACGCTACTCTAATAGATAGAACACTGCCTCATGGCCTTAATGAAGTCATAACTAAAACACAATTTTCCAGAGTGATGCCATGCATAATTATAGAGAATAAAAAAAAAATAACTGTCAGCCTAATTTTATTTTAGTATAACTTTGGAAAGTATGTTTTCAAGCCCATGCTACGAACAAATCCATCTTTTACTGGAAAAGCAAATGGACACTTAAGATAATTACAGATCAGATGAAATATCTTAAAATTCAAGTCTAATCTAGAAGAAAGTGATATATTCCAGGAAGTGACAGAATATATTAGAAAGAACTACTTACAGAGGTTCAGCCATATGGTTCCTTCAAAATAACAAACAGAATATATTCTGCTTACTTTTGGAGAAAATATCTGGAATGCTTCACTTTAAGGAAGAAGTTTCTTTCCTATCATAAATAAAACAGTACTATCTGTAAATTCCCAAATAAATAACTAAAAGGCTAAGTCAAGTGTATAGATTACCAATTTTTCTGGAACAGAGAAGACTCCAGCAATCTGCAGCATATATAGTACTGTAAAAATCAATGCAAACACATTTTGTGCCGGTCAGTTCTGGATCAAACCAGAAGTGTTTTGTGAATTCTACTCAACACCTCATACAACGATTGGCCCTTGAAATTTGAAATCTGATTAGGTGCACTGAGTTTCTGAAGGTCACCAGGATGGAAGGTCAAACGTCCTAGATCTTCAAAGTATTATTACTAAGGTCAATGACTAACACAGAATCTCTGCTTTCTACCACTCCTTTGACTCTTTGAAATATAGGAGCATGTGCAAAACACAGAGCAAAAAAAAAAAAAAAGAAACTCAATCTGCCTTGGAAGAAGAAAGTGAAAATGATATTTGGTAGATGACAGCTACAATGTAAACACAACTGAGAAACAGTAGACTGTGACAAAAATTGTCTACAACAGAAAACTCTAACTTGAGTTCAGCTACAGATGTTAAAAGACGGCTCCCTCTACTGTCAAAAAATGCTTTTTCAGGAAGAACTTGAAGGTGGTTGTACACTGCACCATGGCAACAAAAGAGCAGTAATTCTTTAAAAAGTATCAAGGGAATTCTGCAAAGAAGCTGTCTTTAGAACATCTGTTGTGTTGGACAGAACAATAGTTCTTACAATATCGTTCCTCCTTCAGTGCACAGTTGACCAAATGTTCAACTAGCTAAAAATCACTTGCATATCTCAATCTAATGAATCAATAACAGTGAAAGTGTACCGTAAGTGCCTGCATTTACAGAAAGTAATAGAAGTCATTAGAAGTAAGACATCAGTCCTGAAGATATACTGCACTTCTTTTAGGTTATGCTTACACAGGTGGATGTAGCTAAGAATGAATGAGCTCGTCAGTGGTCTGAGGAAACTGGATATAAATCAGGGATATCTGTGAAATCACTAGCTGCACTAACATAATATTGTCCCTAGAGCAATTATATCCTGCATTTCAGCTGTGCTTGTTAGCTTATGACACTAACTAGAATGACATATTTTTGGTATCTGACACGAAAGCTTAAGACAGTTTATATCCAGACAATTCAGTCTATTTGCTTCTGGCCATATTTGTCTTCATATATATTTGCATTCACATAGCTCTGAAGCTCACACATGAATGACTAAGCTGTAACATTTCTAAGACTTTTCAGAGAAGTGCTTTGTTTTAGTCTGTACAGCAGAGAAAGCCACCACAATTATTTTTGTATGAATGTAATGTGTTTTTGTCACTCAGCCTTTTACAGTAAAGTATGCTAAGTTATGCTAATTGCCAGGCTTAGAAGCGGCTGAATTAAACATTCAGAATATTTTTTCAGCTGAAACATTTCATGGACAGAATAAGCAAACTATTTCAGATTATATAACCAGACCTGCTTAAGTAAAGGAATTCTGAATTGTTTGTTTTCCTCTTCATTCTACTTCACAAATACCTTCTATTCCCATTTCAAGACCTGTCTGCATTAAGCCCTAAAACAAACTGTATGACAGATTTAATAAACATGTCTTTATTTCCAAAAGCTGAAGTATTATTTTTCATTCTGGCTCAAATTCACTACTTAAACCTTAACAGATAAATTTAAATCTTACTTGTAGCTATTCCATTTAGAAGAGGGCTTTATACACACTAGTTCATGAAAACTGGCATTTAAATAGGTACATATAAAAGGAAAAAGCATTTTTAATCTCATGCTGTAAATTAAATCTTTGTAGTTACAATCTAGACAACAAAAATATTCCCATATATTTCTCTACAAGTATTGGTACAAAACCACATCCAGACTTCCCATAACAACAGCATTTATACATTACACCACATCTGTTTCTTATACAGCATTTTAACCTCTTTGCAAACAATCAAGGAACCAGTGAAACCTACCGATACGTTATCTTGATGGTGTGATATTGGGGGGGTGAAAAGTGCTACAACTGTTGCAATGATTAGATTCTAAGTCACCTGCCAAGCACTTCTATAAAGTAAGTGTAGTATGGAAATAAAAACTACTTCTGTCTGAAATGATCAAATATTATAAGCTGCTTCCATTTGATTCTCTTTTGAAACCTGCCTAAACCATCTGAATCACATGAAAGCAAGCAAAAAAGCCTACTCCACATATAACTAAGGTGTGGTGGCTATTTTCAGATTTGCATTTGAAAGGAAATCTCTCACTGAGGATGAAATAATCTGTCCTGGTTTTACCTCTCATCTTGAATTCAGAATCGAGGGTAAACCCTCGACAACAAAACTTACAACCTCAAGAGAAATACAATGAGCATACACTCTTAGATAAGGCAGCCTCTGCTATTACTGTATTCCTCTCAATATGCCTCTGCCTTCAAAAAGTTGCAGTCCTCCCTGTACTGAAATAAAGCCAGTTAGCACTCATGCTTGTTATTCATGTTATCAGAGGTAAGGAAGGAATAAAGAAATGCTGACTGGGCTTGGTGAAAGAGATCTATAGTATTTTTTTTTTTATTATTATTATTTTTTACATGTAAATGAGAACTCAGATGGAGATTAAGGTCTAAAACATAGTTTTAAGACAGCATTTTAGTGAGAAATCCATGCAAGATTGGTACAGGATGAAAGATAATTGATTTTTTGAGAGTTTATGCAAGGTGTCTTTGGACATCTAGACACTTCTAGAAAGCTATATTCAAAAGCAAGGGGATTTTCTTAACACAATAAACATGCATGCCTTTACACTCATCAGTTGCTTGTAGATATTATTCTAAGATTTTGTCATACGCTAAAAAACAGAGTCAGATACTGAATAGGTCCTCTGGTCTTAGTTCAGTTTTCTTAGTATCCTATCCATACATTTTCAACTAAAAGAGCACAAAGATTGGATCTGATTCAGATATCATAGATTAACAAGTTTGAGGTTTATCAGTGGTTGGTTCTGTATGTATACAGAACACATGTAGGTTATCTTTACACTGGAAAAATAGTGATATTCTCTGTACATCTTTTTTCTATCTTGTGCCAAGCATCAGGTTATCACTCAAATCGACAGCATTTATCAGTAACACATGCTCTGTGTTAGAAATCTACAAAATAGTTAATTTTCTGCCGATTAATAGAATCTTATGCATAACATACAATTTTCCATTACGTCTTACCCAGTTCTTGTAAATATCAACAATTAATTGGTAAGACAAACCACAAATAGTTGCTAATAGCACTGTTGGTACTAAAGAAAGAAAGATTTGTCTTAACAGTCTTATAATACTGTTCTTATAAGAGTTCTTCATTGTTTAATTTTCATACTATAGAAGTTGTTAGCTGCCTGACACTTTCATGAAGTCATCACCCTGTTTTGCACCACTATTCAAGATTTGGGATCTTCTCTTTGTCAAAGCAGTAGAACTTGCTCTAACTGTTCCTGTTTGAGCAGATGACCTCCAGAGGTCCCTTCCAACCTCAGCTGTTCTGTGATCAGTATTCCAAAGTACTAAAACCGCCTATTTTTGAGATAACAAAGATTGACATTTGACTCTTTTGATCTTTTCAGAATTATAAATGCTTTGTAGAGATATCTGGTATGAACTTTCCTACATTCGGAACATTTAATTTTAATTTGATTTCTTATTAATTAGATGAGCATTTGTCTAGGCTCTAATGTATGCCTTGGAAAATATTTTGCAAATAAGACATGAAAAAGACAGAAGTTAGTTTACTGCACACTAATAAGAGATCTTTTAGGACTGTAAGAAGAATAGCAGTCTAAAAATATTTAAGCTCTCCAGTATCTGTAAAATTACTTCATTTTTTATTTAAAAACTTTCAAGAATTTCTCCTTTTTCCCCCCCCCCGTTTGCCTTGACCTCAAATATAGATATTCTATTATCCTATAGCTATAGGTTTAGAATTATTTAAAACTATTATACTGTACTTGAATTTGATTGATCCAATGATGCTAGAAATACTTTTAAAGAGCATGTACTGTTCAAAGAAACAAGACTGCCGCATAAACATCCCGAGAACACAGTGCCCTGATAAGAGAAACAAGTTCTTCCACAAATACTAAGTTGACAAGATATTATGTAGACAATCATTTGAAAATCTGTTTTCTAACATAGATTTCATAGAATCATAGAAAAGGACCTCAGAGATCACCTAGTTTCAACCCCCCTGCCATTGGCAAGGTCGCTAGGCCAGGCTGGCCAGAGCCACATCCACCCTGGATTTGTAAATATTAATTATTGTGTGTTCTTATCTACAGGAACATGGTGTTGCTTCTTAAATATTCATAATTAATTCAAAAAAAACCCTAAGGCTGCAGCAAAAAAAGGGGACTGTAGTTAAATTCTGGTACAGGGATAAGAAACTCATAGCATCTAAACAGGTAATCTTATTGATACTGACATACATCTACTCCACAACATTTCAGCTGTACTGTCGTAACTCAACAACTGAAAAAGACAATGTTGAAATTTAGTGTCATGAAGAAATGGGTTGAAGTTACAAATGAAACAGCCAGGGTCATAATGGACAAATCATGGCAGTACTGCTGTGCACTCAGAAAACTAAAACCAAAGGAAAAAATTAACAAATTCCACTTGGTGTCACCCAATACATCTGTCACAAGCACAACCACCTATGTTCCGAAATTAATGCATAAGGAGAAAATCCACTCACCTCCTGTTTAAAAAAAAAAAAAAAAAAAAAAAAAAAAAAAGCAAACCAACACATGACAGATCTAGGCTGTATTCAAAACATTAATCTCTTGAAAACTTGTGTTCTGATGAATTTGTACTTTTTCTTTCAAGTACTTCCTGTTAACTTACAGAAGGTACAGTATGAACACTTACTCAATTACAGGGAATACACAATGGCACACTCAGTGACTGTGAAACAACTTGGAAAACGACAAGGCTTCCAACAACTGTAGAAGAACTGGATTTGTGAGCATAAACATTCAAATAGCTTTACAATGAATTTCTGTAGAACTGCAGCATGTTCTGATGTAAAGAAAACTGAAAATATAATTTGATTTCTTGTAAGGAACACACTATAAAGTTAAGCATGAAATACATAGATGTACATTGGAACTTCTATTGTGTGAAATGTATTTTACATAAAAGGAAGATTTCCAGAATACACTAGCAAAGTATTCAACTAAGTTTCAAATATTTCAATGCTATCTACGATTACTAATTACTGAACAAAATGCTGAAAGAGTAATATCTGAATAAAAAGACAGAAGCATATTTTCTTGTATGAAAACCCTGTGCATTTTTTGGAGAAGGTAAATAAAACTAATGCAAATAACATAAGCAATCATTCCATCTCTTTTTTTTCCTCTTCCAAATAAACAATCTGCAGCTTAATATGAATTCCTAAGGCTTTTACTAACACGCAAGATGGCAATGTACAAGCCTTTCTTTCCATTCCACTAAATCTCACACCTGATTTACATGTCCGTTTTTCCACAAAGTAATGACTGCAAATTCTTTGGAATTGACCTTAGACTTTTTCCAAATGTCTGTATAGAGTATCTGTGATTTCCAGCTAGTACATAAAGTCCTACAAAATCCATTTTCAGTTCTGCCTATACCTCATATACAAATTTTACCAAAAAGAAAACAGCTGTGTAGTAACACTTTTTCCTCAGACAGACCTATTTGACATCACTCTCAAACGAGATATTTAGATATTAGATTATAAAAACAAGAAAGTATGAATTTCTTTCCTTAAATGATACAGCAATGTTAATGCAACAGTATAAATAACTGAATTTCTCCTTCTGGGTCTGACACCAGGATGTTCTGAGTGGCCAATTCCAGCCTCTGTTGCTGTAAACTTTGGAAATGAGCATATTCCTTACTGTGTTTCATTAAGAGCAGGCATTTCAGCTCCAGTAATGACTCTTAGAGCAACAACAACTATTTATAAAACACAAACTTAAAATAGTTATTTAACATGAGCGTTTATATTGATTTCTATGAGATTTAGGGGAAGTTCTCTGCTAGTACCTGAGAGGGTAAGGGAAAGTATTCCGTGTTACTGCAATTACAGTGATAACTGACTTGGAAATTACTTAAGTGACTTCAATTCTACTACAGTTCTTCGATTTCCTGAAGCCAGTATTCATAAATGAACAAATAGTGGTGGCAATTTTTTTTTTCCCAGACACTTTCAAACACAGAATGTATATTTCCCTTATGCACACTCCCATGACAGCAAGACAGTGCTCCAGTAAAATTTCAAAACTGTCCTAAAAGATCATCATCAGTAATGCATCTCAAAAACAGCTTCATCCATGTCTCAATGGAAGATTTACACTGATAGTTTAATCCCTTACAGACACAAAACGCTAGAAGCAAAATGCTGAAGGCAGTATTGTCTTCCTTCATCTCCTCCTAAGCATTCATGTGCAGTCCAAATGCACCTCACAAAACTGCAGAAGCTACAGGGACCATCCCAGAGTTCAAACAAAACCAGGTGAACAGTAACACAGTAATACTGACACTACAAACAAGAGATTTAAAAGAAAAAAGGTCCGTGATTCTGGGCAGCAGTCAAGCTTATCACTACCCTGAGTTGGTGCCAGTCATCCTAAAAGAGGATGACACCCCCAGGCAAACTCAGGCTGGAAAGAAAATGACACTTCATACTTCTCTAGTGCCTTTATGTGGTGGCTTCAAAATACCTGACAAATACTAATTCATTTCACCTCAGAATATTTTCTGCTGCTGGCTAAATGGCACTGTAGTCTAAACAAAGGACAACTGCTAGCATTGGTGGACCAAGCTTTCAGCCAACAGCACTTCTTCAGTAGAAGACAACATATATGAGAAGATCTTAAGATTTCTCAGAGATTGGTCTTTGAAGTACTGAGACCAAAATCTATGACTTTGGCCGAAGCCACCTCTGGAAAAAGCACAGTACTAAACATCCTGCTTTTGCTATCTTTGTGTGAGCAGCTGAGCTCCAGACTCAGCTTCTGACTTCTTCAGAATTTTTATGTGGTACCATGCTGAACAAAGTTCGGTAAGAAATAACGGTATTTCTTACCACACTAGAACAGGCTTATTATTAAAAGAAGTGATATTCATGTTAGAATCTCAAAATTTTGAGACAAAACAGAGGTGACTTGAAGATTACTGAACATATTTTAGCCATGATTCTTTTTGTCTCTTTTTAAGCTTTACTCTCTCTCTCTCTCTCTCTCCAGCAACCTAAATCAAAGCCACTGAATGGCTTACAGCTGAAAGATCATGCCTCTACAGATTTGCAGTGACAGCTGTAGACCAATACTCATGTGTCCTTTGTTTAAAAATGTTACCAAGGTTTGGACTGTAAGACAAAATCAGCACAGTCTTAGTCTACAGAAAGTATTTTTATTTCTTCTGGTCATCACTTACAGGGTTTATATCCCCATCTACTGCACTGTGCAATAATTATCAATACCGTAATTGAAGTTCATATTCCACTAAATTTCAAGTCACTCTCTTAGCATATCAAATGAATTTTTTGAATAGAAAGTTACCTGAAAGCATGTCTGAAAGTGCCAACCTAGTGAAATTCCTACATATTCCTATATACACAAGCATTTTCAGTATCAGATTAATAGTTTACATTCTCAGAATTGTTAAGGACTCGCTTGTGATAATTCAATAAACATTTGAAACAATGATTTTTATTTAAGCTTATTTGTTAACTATTAAGCAACATACTAAGATAAAGTAGTAAGTACCACATGTAGGAGATCAGTTTTATTTATTATCCTTTTAACATCCTTCTATATTTTTTCTCCATTGCTTTGCCTTACTGTATTTTGACTAATATACAAAGAGACTTAAAAAAAAAAAAAAAAAAAAATGATGCTGCACTTAGAGCTGCTAACAATATTAAGCATGCTCCTTAGAAATACAGTTAGAATTGCTCCTAGAACTAGTACATGCCCTACAATTACAAGGGATTTTACTCAGTTACATCCATCACAGGTTAAGATTTCTATCTTAATAATGCTGGATATAGTATCAAATAGTTATTCTTTCATACCTATCTCAGATAAAAGGTACAATAACTGTAGTGAAACACAAATGCAATACCATCCCAGGTTTTGGACTGATAAGTGACAGTTGGTCAACATATTTACAATTTTACAAAAATACTTAAAATGCAATTTCCTATAAAATTTTCTATGCTTAGTTAGAAGAAAGTATAGTTCACAACTTTAAAAGTCATTTCTGCATAAGGAAGAGTATCACCAACAATAAACCAAATACTAACAAATGTTATCAGAAATAAGACTTTTAAAAAGTTTACTTACGCCTGTCGGTCCCGGTACATCTTGTTAACTTTCTCCCACTGGGAATTAAGCTGAGTCAGCTTTTCCTGTATATTTGCTGTTTCCCTTGGTGTAGCACTCTGCAAAGCCGGTGTCTTCTTGCTGTGAATAATGTCTATATGACCCTGGAGTCTCCCCAGGCGATCTTTAATGTTCTGTAACATCAAGATTTTTTAAAAGAAAAACAAGACATCAGCTGTAAAAAACACTGTCCACAAGCAAAAGACAAACAGGAAAAAATAATGTAAATAACAGCCTAGACATGATAACATTTTAGAATACAACCAGGTAATAATGACTGAATACCCATTCTTTCTTTAAAGATGCAATTAACTACATATGAGAAAGGTAATGGCTGTAGGGAAGCAAAGCTCTGTTGATTCAGTCAGTCATTAACTCCCCTACGCCAAGGGAATAACTGTTTTAACCCCATTCATTCTAACAGAAAGCAGAAGAAAGTACCACTTTACAGGCTCATGTTCAAGAAAATTTTCATTGTTTGACAGTTAGGGTCCTCTCTTGTAACAGCTTCAGCACGTATTACATAGATACCAAAGTTAGAGGATGAGAAAGATAGCTTATTGGCTATCAGTCCTTTTCAGGACATTGATAACTCAGCACTTCTCTTTTCTCTTAGTCCTTTACACCTAGCAATGCTCAGTTCCTTGTGTTTTAGAGAAAATAGTTAACAGTATTTTTGCCTAACAGTACAGTGCAGACTATAAAAAAAAATAAAGAGAAAAACCAAATTTACTCCGGTCCTTGAAATCTTTAAAATGTGTGAAGGAATTGAAATATTCACCCTTAGTCAATAGCCACTAATTACACAATTACTAATGCATTCAGTCTCATCATTGAATTATGCAGATTTTCTTATTTTCTCTATAAAGCAATATGTAAATATACCATATATTTGTGTTCTATGAAGGAGGCAGGGTTGAGCTTATGTTTAATCCTTCAGAAGCATCTGAATGACCAAATTTGCTGGAAAACCCAATGCTGAGCAAAAATAGTATCATAAACTGCATTCTGACTTCACCAGAAAAGCTTTAAACGCAACAAAAAGTCATTAGCAGAGACTTTCTCCGTGTAAATCCGTATTTACAAGCCAATTAAACCCTTAAATACAACTGACTTGTTCAGCTGTTATGTTTTTACAGCACCACAGTCCTCATAACAGACAACATATATATTTGACTTGCTCAATGTTCTTTTGCTCACCTACTCTGAAGGACAAGTAACTATTTATACATCAACACAGTACAAAAGAGATAAAATAGAGGTTTGATACTGCAAGCTCTTGCTGACTAGAATAACCTGAACTATATAAGCTGAAATCCAGAGCACATTATTGTCACAGAGGAAAAAATGGTTAATTTTGTTAGATTAGTTTGTTCCTCTTTTTAATGTTCTTAGAGCTAGAAACATATAAGAACCTCTCAAAAGTATTTTAATTGTATCTCCTATCATAAAGAGTTTATCAATTACAAATTTCAACAATTTAAGTGTTATTTAAATTTCTGGCAGAGGAATTAAGTCATGGACCAAGAAATCTATTTCACTGCACACACTTCAATATTTACATATATACACACACATCCCTGCAATTTTTTTTTATATACACCCACATATTTATACGTTTAGAACATTGTGTATAAATATAGTTATCTATAAATTCGAAGTGCTAAACATGTATATATAATCTTTATAATTCATATATATATATGTATATTTACATAATGTTTTAAGTAAACATTTGGAGAAAAAAAAAAAGTTAAGATCCCATATAGTGAAGATGTGGTGAAGTTTTGCAATATCAGTATTTACATGACCTGACTTTCACTTCCGTCTATTCCACAGCTCAGAAACCACACCCTGGAGCAAACACCAGCAAAAACAGCTGTGGAGAATACTGAGGTTCTGCAACTGTACTGTGTATGTACAGTATGCTCATTGCTGGGAATCTATGGGAGACCTTAGCAAACTCAGGTGGTAAGCTTTATCAAAGATTATGAAAACAATGATTTGGTGGAGAAATCTTAAAATTAGGCACTGATTTCATTGTGATAGTACAAAGCATAAACAACAGAAATGCAGATGTGCATATTTCACAGCCATAGGTAAAGCAGTGTTAACCTAACAGGTTTCCCTGTTTGTTTTCACAATCCATGTTTCCCAGAATGGAATAAATCCATTTATTGAAATATATACAACTGAAACAGCATTTATACACTTCAGAATTGACAAGTGGCAAATCTCAAAACGTTCACAATGAGTTGCCAATGGAGAAGCATGTGATTTCTGATGTGTAAGGCAGATCTTAGCTTTTGTTTAAAGCAGAGCTGTTACAGACAAATAAAGGTAATACAGTTGACCTTCTATAAAAGAAATCCACAACTGAATGGCATAGGATTGAAGAAAAGAAACGAGATCACGTGCATTTGCATCTGCACAAACATAAGTATTTTATACATATACTCCATCTGCTCCAAGCAGTTAGCTATCAAAAATGCCTTGGGAGATTTTGTAACATAGTTAACAGAAATGCAAAAGGCTTTAATTTTTATGAAAAAAAGGATTATATAGAAAATCATTAGCAGCTAGAGTGACAGTAGCCTTTGGGGAACGATCCATCTCATTTCTCTCAAAAAGAGAAATCTGAGTGATAGGGACTTGAAATTCAGTTCATTTCCACAACTCAGAGTTTGCCTATATCTGACAGATAAAGATTATATTTGCAAATCACACAAATTGTAAACTTCCTATAATTCAGCATATTGTTGTACTAATACCAGAACCAGTTGTTAGTAATCAAGATTAAGCAGAAAAATTCCAAGAATTACTTCTAATTTTAAAATCTCTATACACTACAACTTATAATATCTGATATGGGTATTATTGCTTTAATACAATATATTGAAAGAAGATTATGGTGGTATTCCGGAAGCATAATGCTTCGAGAAAATACTCTGTAAACCCCAAGTAAGCCACTTTAGAAATCTCTGCACAAAAAAAGTTCCCTCTCAGTAAGTGAAGGGTAATAGCTACCACATAAAGGCAAAAGAATAGAAATATATATAAATATCAGCATGAAAATATCTATATTTAAGGAAGTAGAGCAACAAACAACCCACTTTTTAAGTCCAAGTAAAGAGCTGGAAATGCATAAAAGAATGAACTAGAACTATTAAAATGATTATGCAAGGAGTTACATACATAAGAAACTTCTCTCAAAGAACCAGATGGCTTTCCATATTAAAACTATTATATAATTGAAAAATATTATAGCTAAATGTAGAATCATATTTTATAGTGTTAGCATTAAAATTAAGATTTAAAAACAAACAAACAAAAAAACCCAACCCAACAGCCTGATTAATATGGACTTTACTGCAAATTTGCATCATTAACTATGTAGAGTAAGTAGCCTCAGAAAATAAGAGTTTTGATTTCACAGTTCAGGTAATTTTTGAATAAGTAGACACAAGTACACTGAGACTATAACAGCAATTTATAACACAAAAGTCTACTAAGCACTTTCTTACATACAGCTATAAAAGCAAATATAATGAACTAAGTCCCTAATAGGCAGTTTCATGTTATCCACTCACTTCTGCTATGTTCCCATAAGCAAAAATATGTTTTAACTCTTAAGTTGATAAGTTATTTTACTTCAGAATATGCATATCATACTAAATAATCCAGAGTTTCAACAGGATACATAGTTTACATGAGATAACTACCACATAAGGAACATCTTGTGTAATAGGAGCAACGTAACTTGACTTCCTAAAACAGGATTAATTTCCACATATGCAAAGTGAAACATTTAACTTTCAGGAAGCATTTTGAAAACTCTAGTGCCAGTAATGATTAGCTAAACTCTTTGAACTGCAAGGATATAAAAGTATCCTTGCACATGGTCACACAATTAAGCCACGTAATTACAATAAAAGCTACATAAGGAACTCAGAGATTAAGAGCACAGAACAAGGATGAAATTCCAGAAACTTGCTGTAACATGATGGAAAGCACAGCAATGACAGTAGAGCAGCAAGGCCCCAGGCTGTGGCAAGCAAGAACTTACTCAAATGCAACTGCCACAGACACAGAAAGAAAAGAAAGAAGCTGCTTACCTTCAGAAGACCTCAGATACACAGGGACCCCCACTAAGACACCCTTGCCTCCATTGCCAACCCTTGAATGAAGTCTGTGAGGGGTGGATCCTGACTCCACCTCTTCTGGTTACTCAGGTGTATTGTATGCAGCTGAGCTCCGCTGGGTTGGCCCTGCCTTCCCACCAGATGCTCAATCACTGGTTCAGGCCCTGACTTAGCGTTTCTGCTAAGCTGTATCGTAAAACAATAAATCTAGCATCCTAAGTGAAATGACACAAGTTACCATCAATAGTAGGTAAAAGTACCATAATGTTTCTGCTTGTAACAAAATTTGCCCCATTGGGAGCATCTCATTAAGTTCAATTTTTTAATCCTCAATCTATGAACTGAGATTTCCCATGTGACCAGATGGAGCTCCATCTTTGACACGACAGTAATATTCAGACTGTTTTAAAAATAGTTTAAATTCAGTCGTGAACAAGAATGTATTATGTATTAGGACACACATAACAGAACTTTTAATAGGGTAATAGAAATACTGCAATCCCTGATTTTATGAGATAGAAAGACCTGGTTTCTCTACTCTTACCATTTACTCAAACTTTCAATGAACAGAATGTTCCTAGAAGCTGGTGTGTGTGGGCTTACTAAATGTGCCTAATAATAACAATAATAATAACAATTTACTAAATTTTAGAAGTAATATTATTTTTGGATACACATACACATATTCCTTTAAAAAAAAAAATTACATTCCTTTGATATAAAAAGTGACTGTTAGAACTGTCTTTGCAATTAATAAAAGCATATTTTTCATTTCTATTTGATATTTATCATACTGGATTACAGAATTAACTAGAATGATTTCAAGCAATCAGATTTAAGTCTTAATACACACATTTACTTTGGAGAAAAAAGTTCAAAGTGGTTAACACTGAAAGATTCCAGTAAATAAACTTATTTTTCCTTCTAAGGATTAATTGAAATAGATCATTTATGAATGGGAGTGAAAAAGAAACCTTACAAACTCAGTTTTAAAACACAGAGCTATTCATGACAGCTTTGTAATTTGATTCATGCAAATCTGCCAGGGATAAAATCAACCACAATTTAATTTCAAACCTTTCCCAACCAGCTGCTGAACAATTTATGCACTACTTTTCTATTTTTACTGCAGGATAATGACAATGATGAATGCTTTTACTTGGAAATAAATATTCATAAAGCAGGCTCAGATCAAAACTATACCCTTCCAAAAACCCACAAATGTGCAAGATCCATTTACCTCTTCTGAGAGATTTATTTGGAAGATGGAAATGTGCCCACAAATGCATCTCGTAACAATTTAATAGCTCAGTTAAATTAAACCTATGGCAATGCTTACTTCTAACCTCAGTAATCAATATTATTAAAGTCGGTGTCAACTCTAATAGCAACAAACATACGTGGGTGAAGAACAGATTAGTTATGGATGTAAATCAGATAAAGATGGTCCAAATGTCAATAGGAAGTCAACTGCCAGTAAACTACTTGATCTAGGTCACTGTATTTCCAGCCCATCTAGTAATGAGCATAACGAGTTTACGGACACGGACAAAGTGTTAGTTCATTTAACTATGATTTACATGATCTATGCCTCTTTTTTTTTTTTTTAGAAAATTAACTTAGTACAGTCAATACTCAGAGCCCTTTAATCTACTAATACTAAATCACAAGAGGAAAAAAGGAGTGATCTGCTGTTTCTTCTCACAGACCTATTGTCAGTTATTCTCTTGCTCCAATACTTTAGTTTTGTGCTTCCCTGGACAAACTATACTCCTAGGAAATGTAAATCATTAATTTTTAAGAGATAATAAGCATATCCATGTCTGCAAATATACACACATATATACACACAAACACACAGAGATGCCGTATGTGTATATGTAAAGGTATCTATGCAAGAACTATAAATGGGCTCCTTGAGGGCACTTCAGATCTCCTTGCCAGAGACCTTATTTCGATTCTCCCACAAAGCTTATTTCATCTGAATGACTGCAGACAGATTTTAGATTCTTTGGGCTCAAGTTTCTTTTGGTTAAAAACTTTCCCCAAATGATCACAGAAATAATGGAAATGTGGTCTTTATGTGCTGATGGTAATTTGAAATTGCTGTATTGTATACAGCAGTTAGGCACGATTTTTTACAAGGGTTTATTCACAAACACTATTCTGCAGAAGCAGATAACTCATTCACCCACTTAGCCTTACAGTGTCAATCTTGTTCTCTTATTCAGTCATTCGGTATTGAAAAAATTCTCCAATTTCAAGGAGCAATAAAGAAAATGGACCATAATATTTAAAGTTACATTAACAGTTCTGAATTAGACTTCTCGTAATTATATTAGCTACCTATTGGACAGCATTTTTTGTATAGTAAACCAAACGACAACAGTTGCGTAGGATATATCTCCAATCAGACTTTAAGCTTTCATAGTTCAATATGCAAAGGAACACCTACTTGATTTTCTTTTTTCTTTTTTTTTTTGATCTGTCACACTAAAATAAAGCTGTCCGAGATCACGTGTGGACAGGTTTTAAGTACTTACTAATTCATTCAAAATAAAAACACACAAAGTAAACTTTAACCACGACTGCAATTTTAAATACAGAACTGCCTCTCTCCATCCTTTCTCCCACTATTCCACTCAGGGTTATGCTGTGCAGATACCTTAATGCCTTTGCTTTTCACAGAATCACCTTTCTTACTAATCTGGGTGAAACAGATAAAAACATATGAAACCACCAGTGCTCTTACATTTCATAGCAATGTGTTTTCATATCTAAACATCCATATAAGCACAAATCACAGCAGAGTTGAGTACTTATAAAAATGTGTAAGTGAACACAGGCTGCCAATAAAAAGCAGCCCCAAAATCACACAAGCGTGATATAAAGAAAACATTCCATCTTACCTTGAGACATTCTTCTTGTTTCAAGAGGTCCTCACAGTCCTTAGCCTGCAGAACAGGAGAATTAAGGCGTTCTTCTACTTCAGACAAGGCTTGCAGAAGCTGAAGGATCTCTGCCAGGTATGTAGAAGGCACGTAAGCGGTTTCCACAGTCATACTTTCAGTCATCACAAAAGTTGTATCTTCGTGAACTGTTTGCTAGTACAGATATACAAGAGAATGTTTCCTTTAGTTTCTCACCTCTACACAAATGTATAATTTACTGCAATTTCCAGTTCATGACCTAGAACCAATTAAAAATTATTTACAAGGCCAAAAGCAGAAATATTTGAGTTATTTTACACAGATCACTCACGTTCCCCTAATTTGACTGAAATGGCAGATACTAAAATTGATCCATAGGGAAGTATACAAACTTCTCTTTTTCCAATGAAATTAAGATAGGAAATGCAAAAATACTTTGAGATTACGATATTACTGGGATTTTAGTGCTAACAATTTCATCTTAAACTGTTAAATCTCTAAGAATATATCCTTCTTTATAGAAATTCCATGCACGCAAAGCCCAAAATACTGACATTTCAAGGTGTCAAATAAAATAATGACTTGCCTTACAGATACAATTTCTTAGGTTACATGCAAGATAAAACAACTAGGTCAATTCAGTACTTACAGTAACATACTAAAATCTCTCTCTTCAAACTTGGAAGTATAATTTAATGGATAAAATTCACAGAGGAACTCCCAACAATACATTTCTTCAGAAATATATATATATATATATATATATATATTTTTTTTTTTTTTTTTTTTTTTTTTTTCCTAAAGATGTGTATTTTTGGTAATTTGGACAAATATGCACTAGACACACTATTCTGAAAGCACATGCATACACCAAGTGCAAGAGAGCCCTGAGTATTTTGTGTCAAAACAGAGTGTTGATCTATAGGTTTTGGAAATATATTGATATATTAGGTGATAAAATGTAGCACATTAATTCTCCATTTTTCTGATTTGATGTGTTTGTAGACCATTAAAAAAAAAAAAAAAAAAAAAACACCAAAAATTGTGCTTGAAGCTTCATTTAACTGAACTCCAAATAGATGTTCACCTGTATGTCATTCAGAATATTATATATATATATTTATATTTAGAAATATATAAACTCTGATTTGATAAGCATAGGTTACTATTTGTTTATTTTATCACAGCACATAGGATTCCTAGTGTGGGAGCACAAATTCACTGAGCTTGGTCCTTGCCTTCTTAAAAATAAAAACTTTACTTGTTGAAGACCTCAAAGAAATGTTACAAGCAATTGTTGGTTAACATTCAAAAATCTCATTACTTAGTTGTTCCAGTCCTAATACAGATAATCGAGGATTTTGGAGCACTGTCTGTGAATGCATCTGTGGTTTTGGAGAGAACAGCATCATTAGTAAAGGAAAACCAAACCAAACACTATTTCCTACACGCTACCTCAGCAAGGCGTCCCATTTTAATTGATCTATTTTCCATATCCATCTTTTCATGATTTCTCCCCTCTGTTACTCATCTTAGCATGTGGTTCTTCAGTTTTCTTTTAAAAGTCTTATAATATGCATACACACATTTGAGTAGCTGTATGCATATTAACGCATATTACAAATAAAATTCATGAAGTTATCTCTAGATTTGTATTATTCTGCTGCATTTCCTATGCAAATTTAATTGCTTTGCTTATACTATTTTAACAAAATGACTTTCTCAGGACATCTGCTAACACTGAAAACTCTTACTGCCATCATATCACTACTGTAATTTTTATTTTATATAATTATATAAAATAAAATGTTTAAAAATTGGTCCTCTCCCTTCCCCGTCTGTTTTATGAATCACGTTCTGCAAGAATAACATTTTACACCAGTTAACACAAAGAAAAAAGCTCTCTGTGTTGATTAGATAATGGGAGATCCTCAATAAGCCACTGAGCCATGCAGCAATATATTTCCAATCCTCAAGACTGTGCTGAGACTCTTCTACATACAATGAGGAACTATATCTTCACAAAAAAAACAATTTAACAGCTTTTCCCTGTTTGACAGAGAAGACAGATTATTGATATTCAAGTAAGGGGTATGAGGTTATTCACTCAAAATAAGGTTACAGGAACAAGTGAAATGACACACACAAGATAATTAAATTCTGACACTTTATTATTCTACTTTTCTAATCTGAATTTAGTCTAATAACTGTGTATATATATACACATAATAACTGTTCACATAAAATAGAATCTGTGCCCTCTTACTCTAAAAAAAAAAAGTCCTGAAATCAGATAAAAATCAAATAGAAATTTGATGTGTGATTACTTATTAGCCACTTATTGTGCCTAATTAGTTAGAGTAATGCCAAAATATCCACCCATTTGCTACAAATGAGTGATAGAAGAGTACTCTTCCAGGCAAAATTTACTAAAATTTGAAGGCAGGGCTGAACTGATCTATATGGTTTACTCATCCCTCAAAGTATGTGTAATATTTAATGCCCATCAATTCCTGTGAGCTGCATAGAGCCACAATTTTATTGTACTTAATAATTTATTTATATTAAAAGTTAAACTGTAAATTACTACAACCAGATAAATACATGGATGAATTACAATTTGAAAGAAGTCCACCAGAACCCATCTTCCTATTTGGCAATATTATTTCATACTTTATTCTAAAGAAGAGGAATCCAAATGAATTAGTTTCTGAATAAATAAATGAGTCTGAAACGTGCTAAAACTGCAGAAGTGCGTTTTTCAAGACACTGCAGGAATTTCTTTCATTCTATCATGACTTTGTTGATAGTAGGATAATGGAGCTTAAGGCATCTTGCACTAAGGAATGGAGAATAGGCATACACAAAATTGATCATTTTAATGAGTAAAGAAAGATATTTTTGTTTTGTTGTTTTTTCAAAGTTTGCTGGAATTATCATGAAGATACAACAGGCACAGTCCTTCCCTACATTCTGGGCAAGCATCTTTACCAGAAATGTACACATGAGACTGAATAGTATACTAGCACTGTAAGAAGTAACTCCCCCCCCCCCCCGCAGAAAAAAAAAAGAGGGGGGGGGGGGGGGGGGGGGGGGGGGTGTGGGGGGGGGGGG